>NW_018744810.1:0-60503 GCF_001683475.1 Chenopodium quinoa | reverse complement strand
ACTACTAATGAGCACGGCGTTCCACCCTGCCACTGACGGACAAACCGAGAGGACCATCCAAACATTGGAAGATATGTTCAGGGCATGTGTAATGGAATATCAAGGATTGTGGGAAGACCACCTGGATTTGATTGAGTTCTCCTACAACAATAGTTACCATGCAAGTATCGGGATGGCACCATTCAAAGCCCTATACGGGAGGAGATGTAGAAGCCCAGTCTGTTGGAGTGATATCAGTGAAACGATGGTACTTGGACCGGATATGATTGAAGACATGGTTAAACAAGTAAAATTGATACAAAAAAAGATGAAAGCAACCCAAGATAGGCAAAGAAGCTATGCTTATTCGAAAAGAAGAGAAGAAGAATATCAAGTAGGAGAGAAAGTGTTGTTGAAAGTGTCACCTATGAAGGGGGTTATGAGATTTGGGAAAAGAGGAAAATTGAGTCCAAAATACATCGGACCATACGAAATTACCCAACGGATCGAAAAGGTGGCATACAGGTTGAACTTACCCAATGAGCTAGAAAAGGTCCATAACGTATTTCATGTGAGCTAACTTCGAAAGTATGTACCTGATGCGACTCACGTACTACAACCCGAGAACATACAAATGAAAATCTGACTTTTGAAGAAAGACCTGTCAAAATCTTGGATAACTAAAGTCAGGAGCCAAGAAACAAAGATGTGAGAATTGTGAAAGTGTTATGGACCAATCACAAGGTTGAGGAAGCAACATGGGAAGCCGAAGTCGAGATGCCGGAAAACGCTACCAAGATCTGTTTCTGGAGGTTAGTAGTCGAGTTATGGGGGCGTAACTCTTTTAAGGGGGGTAGAATGCGATAGAGTTTCGCGCACACCTGTTCCCAACCCTCTAAGTTAACAATAGCCTGTGTCTAGTTAGAATGTTTAGCATGTGCATGAAATTAATTAACTAAAAGCTATTTTCAAAGAAGAAATTCTTTCTACTTTCCTCATCACTCTGCATAGTTTCGGGTCGAAACTTCTTTTAAGGGGGGTAGACTTTAATACCCCGTATTTTTGAAAGGCATTTTCTAAATTAAAGAGTATTTAGTCTCGTATTTTCGACGTATATTCTAACTTAAGAGTATTTCAGTTTTGGAGCCAAAATGATATTTGAATTTTGGCGCCTAAATTATTTATTTTAATTAAATGGATAAACTAAAAATTTTATAAATAGTATTTTAATTAAATAAATAATAAAACAAAACTATATTAATTAATAAAATTAGAGGCATTTTCGAATTTAAAAATCTGATTTTTGTAAATATAATTTCGGATTTTCCCAATAAAATCCAATTTTGCTTTAATATCTTGTTAAACTAATTATTTTCATGAAATGAAATTAATTTCCTAAAACTAAATAAATATCATTTTCGAATTTTTTATAATTAAAAATCTGATTTTTCTCTAAATAAAAGTATTTTCATAAAATAAAGTTAATTCCTAAACTAATGAAGCATATTTTCTGATTTTTATACATTAAAAATCTGTTTTTTATTAATTATTTGCTAAATTAATTATTTTTATGAAATAAAATGATTTCCAAAATTTATCAAAAAATATTTTAAACTTTATATAATTAAAAATCTGATTTTTATACCTTAGTATTGTCCAAATTCGGCCACCCTAATAATCTAGCAAGAAAAATTGATTTTATTCTTATTAAATCTTTAGTTTTTGACAAATAAATTATTTTATAAAATCCTTAAACTAACATGATAGGTCCGAAAATATTGAGTAATATTTTGCTCAATATTTTCGGCCATTCATGGTTTTTCTACAAATATTTTAAATTATTTAATTAAAAATAAAATCTTTAAATTTCTTTACTTCCATTCTTAAACCTAATAATATTTTATTCTATGTCATCCTTGCACTCCAAGCTTAAAAACTACCAAAAGGAATTTCATGATAAAAAACTTCCATAAATTATAAACCCTAAAATGCCATAAACCCATCCCCTAAATACCTACACCCCAAAATCACACCAAAAACCTCAAGAATTCTCTTCTTCTTCCCATTGTTCTCACGGTTTCTTCTCTCCTTCCCCTCAAAATTTCCGGCCACCACCTCCGGCGACCACCTGCTGCCGGCAGCCACCAGCAGGCGTCACTCCAGCCACCAGCAGCCACCCTTGCTCCTCCCTTGCATTGGTTCTTCCACCATCCTTTAATCCCTCCTTTCCCTTAATCTTATTTATATTACTAATCATTTTTCTAAATATTATTTCTAATACAAATTAATTTTATAAAAACAGAAAATTCTTAAAATTATAAACAGAAAATTATTTAATATAATGATAATTAATTCATGCACATATAGGGTAGTTTAATTAAATTGTTGTGTTTATTTGATAACCTTATATTAATTAAGGTTATAATTATGTGTAGGATGTTCGTGATTTAGAGAAGTAGTTGTGAATCACTTGTGATTGATCAAGGTACGTTATGTGGTTTGATACCTTCGAAATTTGATTATGAAACTACATTTTATGATCGTATGAAATTATAATTAATCCCGTATGAAACTTTATTTGTGAAACTATAATTCATGTTCCGTATAAAACTATGATTTATTATGAGAATATAAATTATTATGTTCCGTATCAAATCATATTTTATTACATTCCGTATTAAATTGTGTTTTATGTTTCGTATGAATTTATGATATTATGTTACGTATTAAATTATGAAATTGTGTCGGATTGAATTAAATGATTTGGATTTAAATCAAAAGGGCCTTAAATTGTGATTGGAAATTATTGGAAATGATTTGCAAGTTATGTAAGTGTGATGGATTTTTTTTAAAGAAGAGTTTTTAAACAAATCAATCGATATGTTGAATCCCACTTAGGGAATGGTTTAGAGAAGACTATGGACTTTGCATGACCTAGTCTTTCCTCAAGTTTGGCCTTTGATTATAAAGTAAACCAATTGGGGTGTGTGCACACTTAGTGAGGAATTGGTTGGAATGAATCGATTGAGTTTTTCTTCGTATTAAAAGAATTGGATTGAAAAAGTTCTATTTGAATACGGCATTGATAATTCTTTTATCAATTAAACGTAAATGATTTAAATTACATTTTACTTATCTTGCACATGACTTACTTAGCATACTTGCTAATACGTGCTTTTGTTTTGGCTTTGCCCTGTTTATCATTTATGGTAAACAGGTGAATTTTTCAGGTGGAAATGGATTGATGCATACGGGAGTCCATGGGAAATTTCACCTAGCTAGGAAAATTTTGAGTCATTTTTGTGTCACGAATTATGAATGAATTTTATTATGGTTATTTAATAAAGAACAAAGTTTTCCGCTGCAAAAGTATTTTTGTATAAGTCTTGCGTTATACGCGGCGGTAATACGCCCAAACCTATCTCTACGGTATTTATACGTATTTTTCTACAATTTACGTAGAGAGAGATTTGGGGGTGTTACAATCAAGACCATGTCTTGGATAAAGAAACACATGTTAAGTGAACATTGAATATTTAAATCGAAAATTGTCCCTAATCGAGGTCATCTAACGGATGGACGATTGATGACTGCCACAGATTAGTGTGTAGTATGATTTACAGCACCGTTTCTTGTGCTACGAGGACGTGACAGTCATAAATCATTTGCACAGGCACAGTTTGGAACTGTACTGGATAAGACCTATGAGAGTACTTTAAGAAATTTTAAATTTTGTCATAAGTACATTTCTCATTATCACTATCGGAACTTGTTTCCTCCGACCATGAGTATTGTGAAGTTTTCTTGTTTGAGTACTAGACTCTTTGATGTTTCCTAACGTCTGTCGTAACTGGGGATCATAACGGGAACACCCAGGAGACTATGTCCTCTTAGTAAGAGGAACTTACAATACAAGACTAGGATTGTCCCCTTACTAACAATAGGGAAAACGATTTGTTGTTTACAAGGCCGCTCGAAGACCGAGACTGTGAAAATGCATGGCCGTGCTCAGATAGAGTTTAGAAATCATCTGCTTAATAACAGTCGAACTTGGAGATCGAGAAACACTTCTGAACGTAATAAGGATGACAAAGAATCTTACCTTATAGTTCACGAAGAAACATTAAGTGACATAGGAAATGGGTTAAACACTTTATCCACACTTGTCCGGAAGGACAAGTGGGAGATTGAAAGGAATAGTGTCCTTCCAACAAGTGTATTCTTCCGATAGAGGGTTCACAATTATTACAGAGCTAATACTTTAGTAAGGTCAAGTGATCGGAATGCCTAGGTGGAGGCCGCTTCCGATCAGTAATATCAATGTACAATTGATGTTACAGCTTAATCTTAACTGAACCCTTCGGGTCGAACCCAATTGAATCACCGATCAGAGACGACGAATTAATCCGAAAGGATCCAATGAGTCAGCAGAGTTTTACGAATACTGACGTCGGATATCGAGCCTAGAGCGTCGAGACCGAGCGTCGCGAAATCACAAAGCAACAAGTATGAACATAGCCCTAGAACCACACTGGCCTAGCCATGTGGATGCTAGGCTAGTTCAAGCTAAGCATGCACCTAGCATGGCTAGGCGCAAGCCTAAGCACACTAGGTGTGCTAGGCGCACCATCGCTGCCTATCGCAAGCATCACAAGCGCTAGGAGCACCATCGCATCTAGCAGCGTGCTAGCATGATGCCTAGGCACCATCGTTGCCATCGCAGGCATCAGGCGCACCAAGCAGCCCATCGCAGCATACGTGCTGGCTTGTGTGCTCACCTTCGCATGGCAGCACCAAGCGGCGCACCATGCATGTGCGAGGGCCTGGACGCCAGCATATTGCTAGGCCACGCACAGCAGCCCAGCATCACCACGCACCAAGGCTGTTGTGTGATGCGTGGGTGTGCGTGTGGTGCGAGGCTAATGCACGTTGTGCATGACTAGTGCGCATGGTGCGTAGCTAGTGCATATGCGAGGGATGCTGCGAGGATGGTGCGTGTGGCTGGCGAGGCAAAGGGCGCCAGCATGCGTGGCTCGCTAGCAGCACGCATGCTGGGTGTGCGAGCATGTGCGAAAGGGTGTAGCGATGATGCGTGTGGTGCGTGGGATGCGAGGGCCAGTACCTGCGCCAGCACCAACGCCAGCACGCACCAGCGCCAGCACGCACCAGCGCTTAGCACTGGCACGCACCACCACCAAGCATGCGAGACTGCTGGGCAGCTTGGTGCTAGCTGGCTGGGCTGGCTGGCACTGCTAGCTGGCGTGCTAGCTGGCAGCAGCCCAGCAGCCCTTTTAGTTGAGGCGGTTTTGTGAGGGTGTGGACCAAGGCTTTGGGAAAGCCTTTGGGAGCAAGGTAATGGTCCCCCCCACCCCTTTATGGTCCTCACCTAACCTTCTCTCTCCCCTTGACTCTTGTTGCATTGTCATTGAATTTATTTATTGATTTATTTTAGAAATAAATTAATTAGCAAATTATTCATTCTCCCACATTGGTTGGGGAATGAAGCTCAAGGGTTCATTTCCCTATAAATACCAAACTTGGGTATTGGGTAATGAACAACCTTGAGTGGAATTAAAAAGGCAACTCTAATTAAGAGTAAACCTTTGATTCGTAAAACTCATAGTTGTTTTGTCCGGGTCTTGACTAACCTTCAAGACTTTTGAATTAAGAGCTCTTTGGGAGCGAAGCACGCAACAAAGGTATAATTCTTATTCTTAATCTTGTTTGATTAAGTTTAATATGCTTGTTAATTGTTTTAATTAAGGGGCGGGTCTTGGTGGGTTTCCTTCCGCGTAGTGTCGGGTCACTACGAAACCAAACAAGATTTACAAAAATACACAACGGAACGCAATCCGTATTTTCTATCCCACTCAGGTCCTACCCGTTGCCATTTTCAATAACCTAATTTGAAAACATTCTTCCATTCACCCATTCACTATTTGTGAATGGCCCATGCATTTTACGAAATACACAATCAAACACGCAAAACTAGTAACTAACTTAGGTGGTTAATCCGATTAACGCGCCTAATTAAAACTAGTTAAAGTTGTTTAATCCATTATTTCTTAAAGCAAATTGCACATGTAATCAACTAAGCTCCCACTAATTCAGCATCCATATTTAATTAATCCAATTAATTAAGCCAGCTAACCCAAATTTGTCAAAATCAAAAATTTTGCAAAACCGGAAAAATCGAGGTCCAACCTCGTTAAAATAATTTACATAAATAATTTTAAACGGAAAAATTTTCGTAAAATTATATAACTCGAATAAGCCAAAACCGCTCACTTGGATCCTAGAGAGCTGTGCACCGTGGTTGCTAGGAAGCCTAGTTTGCGTGTGGTGCTGGCTGCTAGCAGGCACGCCTAGCGCAGCTTGCTTTGCTAGTTAGCACTAGTAGCACGCTAGGCATGCTATGCATGCTAGCTGCTTGCTGGCGCAGGCAGCAGTGGGCTGGCTGGCTGGGGCTTGCTGCCTCGCTGCCCAACAGCAGCATAAGCACGCCAGCAGCCTAAGGCCCATGCACCCAGCACACGCATCACGCAACAGCAGCCCTCGGACGCATCGCACAGCAGTATCATGGCTTGGCCCCCTGTGAGCACCCTAGAGCCTACATGCGGGCTGCTGAGCAGCCCGGCTGGCCTTGGTGATGCTTAGGGTTTTTTGCCTCGATTTGCGTGCATTTGTCTCGGGATTTTGATCTCGATTTACGTGTGACGTAAAATTAATCTAAATTTATTTTTAGAAATAATTTAGGGCAAAATTGAAAATAAAACAAGTCCAACTTAATTAAATTCAATTTTAACGGTGCACACGCCTAACTTTCCAAAATTACTTTGGAACATTTTAGGTCTTTCTTAATGCTTAAAATTGAAAGAGCTATGTCCATAATTAATTTAGCCAATATGCAAATTAATAATGGATTTGACAAATGGGAGTTAGAAAAATAAATTAACCATCTAATGATAGAAAAAATTTCCAACTGTCATACTTGTGCAAAATACCAAGATTACATCTTCCAATAATATGAAGATTAATAAAAATTTTACTCACAAGTATTTGAACTTCATGGATTTTAATCAACCAAAAATAAAAAAATCAAAACTTTGTTCAATATGGAATTTAGGGTTAGAGTTCCAATCATTTAAACCTTTAAAGATTAGAACTTTAACATACTTGGGAACATAAAATTACACAATCACATCAAACATTCACGCATTAATGCAATTTATTTGCATAATATTGAAAAAAACAAGTTTATGTGAAAAATAGCATATCAACTCAAGCACTAATTAAAACTCCATAATTATGCTTAAGGATAATTAAAATAATAGTAGATTAGGGATGTAATAATGCATTTAATCTAACCTTGTAATGCTTGCATTAATCAAGGCTTAAAAAGATTTAAAATTTTCGTTGAAAAACGAAAAAACCCCAAAAACATGGGTTTCTGGTTCGAATTTGGCTTCTGGACAATTTTCAAAGAGGGTTGAATCTGTTTCAGAATGTCGATTCCACCCAAAAATCACTTTTTTTGAGCCAAAATCTGGGTTTGACAGCCAAATCGATAAAAAATACGAGTTTTAAAATTATTTAAAGCGAGCTTCTAATCTAATTAGAAAAGCAAAACTAGAAATTAAATTTTACTTTAAAACACCTTAATTAAACAATAATTGCAAAATTTGAAAGGAGCGTGGCTCCGATACCGCTGTTGGGTTTCGTAGTGACCCACACTACGCGGAATGAAACCCGCCAAGACCCGCACCCATAATAAATGCAATTAACGGCAAAACATAATTCAAAGCATAAGAAAGGATAAAAGATTATACCTTTGATGCATACTTCGCTCACAAATCGAGCTCTTACTTCGAAAGCTCGAGCGTCACAAGTGTGAACGCCTCCAATGGCTCGTACCCATGAACCCGACCCGAACGGTCCAAGTCTCGAAGGTTAGTCGGGACCCGACCAATAAAACTTAGAGTTTTACGAACTTAGAGGTTTTCTCACCTAATGGGAGATGCCTCATTGAGTTCTACTCAAGTGAATTCCCAAATGCCCAACCATTGGGTATTTATAGAGAAAATCAACTTGTCATCCCATTCATGATCAATGTGGGACAATTGCATTTTCCTACTAATTTATTTTAATCAAAAACAAATTAATAAACAATGCAATCAATGAGTTACAAGTGGCATATGGAGAGGAGAGGGTAGGTGAGGACCATTCCAAGAGGGGGGACCATGGCCTTGGTGCCCAAGGCAATGCTCATAACTCTTGGTCCCCACTTTGCTCAAACCGGTTCTTCCATGTGGCTGCTAGGAACAGCTGGTGCCTAGCGCCTGGCGTGCTAGCAAGCCAGCCAGTACTCACATGCGCACAGCCAGCAAGCTACGCACATCATGCGAGCTGCTGTTGTGACATGCCTTGTGCTGGGTGCTACCTAGCAAGGTTGCTAGTCCACGCCAATTATATCCTCGCAATATGCCTAGCCCAGCTCTCGCATGCACAGCACGCATTGCTAGCAAGGCCCAACCCTGCGATGATGCGTGCTTGCTGGTCGCGCACCATTGCCTAGCATCATGCAAGGCTACCAGTGCCTAGCACCACGCATAGCCTTGCATCCTAAGCACGCTACTATACGATGTTCAATGCGTGGTTGCATGGCTTGGCGCTGCTATTGCCAAGCGTGCTAGCAAGGCTGCCAGCGCCTAGCACCACGCATAGCATAGTATGCTTCTATGCGATGGTGCGTGGCTGCGATGGCTAGGCTAGTGGTGCCAGCCCACGCCTTGCACCAGCGCGAAGCATCCATAAGCCTAGAACGCCTAGCATGCTAGGCTTGTGATGGGTCTTGCCTAGCCTAGCGCTCACATGGCTAGGCCAATGCGAGGCTACGGCTAGGCTTGTACTTGTAACTCGATTGATTTTGCGTCTCGTCAAATTCTAAATTCGACTAGACTTACGACGCTTGATCTTGGCGCTCTAAGCTCGATATCCGACGTCTTTGCTCGTAAAACTCCGACGACTCATCAAAATCCTTGGGATTAATTCGTCGTCTCGGATCGGTTGTTCGATTGGGTTCGACCCGAAGGGTTCAGTCAAGATTAAGCTATAATATTAATTGTACATTAATATTACTGGTCGGAAGCAGCCTCCACCTAGACATAGCGATCACTTGACCTTACTGAAGAATTAGCTTTCCAATAATTCTGAACCCTTTATCGGAATAATACACTTGTTGGAAGGACACCATTCCTTTCAGGAACCGGTTAACCGGTGCCAATTGCCTTAGTTTGCTAACCGGTGCCAAATGCTTTAGTTGGCACTAGTTTTGAACCGGTGCAAAATTTTTGAGGATTTGGCATCCCTCAAATCCCCAACGGTTCAAAACCGGTGCCTTAGGGGGGGTTTGAACCGGTGCCAAATTAGCTTTTTCGTCTAGTGTGAACCGGGCTAACGCACTTGCTATCGGAGATAGCATAGATTATACCCGCTTCACGCAATTTCAAAATTTCTTTCTTGACAGCCTCTTGGAGATTGGGGTTCAACCTCCTTTGAGGCTTCATTGAGGTGGATTGATCATCCTCAAGGTGAATACGATGCATGCACAAAGAAGGGATAATACCCTTGATATCATCAATGCTATACCCTATCACATTTCTATATTTTCTTAAAACAACAAGTAATTTTTCCAAAACAAGACCATCAAGGGAAGCATTAACAATAATAGGGTATTCCCCTTCATTTCCAAGATAAGCATATTTCAAAGAAGGGGGAAGGGGTTTGAGTTCTACCTTGGGAAGAGGCTTAGAACTCTCCTCCAATTTTTCCTCCACTAGTTCGAGCTCATCATCCCTAGGATTGTCCTCTTCCTCCTTTTTAGCTTCATTAATGCCATGACGAAGTCTTTTGCTTCTTGAGAGTGGTACTCTTCTTCGCATGTAAGAGCTTCAACCATTGGATCTTGAGGACTCATCACAACCCTTCCCAACCGATCCAATTCTTCATTCACAACATCAACCCTATAGAACTTCTTAACCATGGGGGTCTTTAGTAGCTTAGAGAATTCAAAGACAATTTTTTCATCGGCTACCTCACATGTAATGGTATTGTTCTTGCAATTGATCACCGCCCCCAGGGTCTTAATAGCATCACGGCCCAAAATCAAGGGAGTATCCACATCTTCTTCCATGTCCATCACTACAAAATCACAAGGCACATAGATGTGCTCAACTTGACTAGGGACATCTTCAAGCTCAATATCAAGCTAACACTTGAATGGTTTTCCTTGTGGGGATCATCTCAATATTAAGCTTTTGAGCAATGGATAAAGGAATCAAGCTAACACTTGCTCCAAGGTCGGCTAACGCACCCCTAGCTTCTTTTCCTCTCCACCCCCCTCTTTGGGTCCCTCATAGGATGTGGCCGATCTCAATGTAATTGCCTTGCAAGAATCCGGTTGAGATGCTTGCTCTTGACTTTTTTGAGTCGATTGATTTTGGTTGTGGTATTGGTGTTGATTATTTTTTTTGGTGGTTCCTTAGGTAGTTACCCCTTGGGTTTTGGTTTTGGTATTGGTTTTGGTATGGAGGAGGGTTTTGGTATTGTGGGTTGGAATTGTATGGTTGTTGAGCTTGTGGGTTCCATTGTTGGGTTTGGTTTGCAAATCCGGGTGGTGGTTGTCTCCAAGCTACTCCTCCACCATTTCCCCTATATCCATCTTGTCTTGTATTGTATGCCGCTACATGCTCCGGGCTTAACCTCCACAATAGGATGTGTCATGGTTTGTACCACCACAATTTTGACAAGAGAAAGAGTTGACTTGGGAGGAGCTTGCACCACTAGTAACATTGGTGTTTAATTTTGCGAGCCCCTTTGTCAAAAGCTCAATTTGATGTTGCAATTGATCAACCTTTTCCAACTCATACTTTCCACCTTTCTTTGGTGCATTCCTCCTTCTACCTCCCCAAGAGTTGTTTTTGACTACCTCTTCAATTGTTGCTTCAACTTGATTTTGAGGGACTTTGATCAATTGTCCACCCGCCCCCGCATCCAAGTTAGCTCTAGACATTGGTTCCAAGCCATCATAGAAGAACCTCACGAGTAAGCTTTGATTGTATTCATGGTGAGGACATGCTTGCACCAATTCTTTAAACCTCTCCCAAGCTTCACTAAGGCTTTCATCTGCCTCTTGTTCAAAAGATGCAATTTTCCTCCTCATGTCGGCGGTTTTCTCTTGGGAGATGAACCTTTTCAAGAATGCTTGGACAATTTCCCTCCATGTTGTGAGAGAATTAGGCTTGACTTGCTTGAGCCACTTCTTTGCTCTCCCCGCAAGAGATTGTCGGAATAGATGCATCCGAATGTATTCTTTAGAAACTTAGTTGGTTTGTATCATGGTACAAAGTTCAAGAAATCTATCAAGATGCTCAATGAGGTCTTCGCTTGGAGAACCCGAGAATTGCTCCGCTTGAACCATTCGAGTGTATTGAGGATGGATGGTGAAGTTAGTTTCCGTGACGGGTAGCAATATCCCAGCGGTGAGCTCATAATCCTCCGGATTACCGAACTCCCGAAATAAAACATCCACTTGTTGTCCCGCCAATTCGTCGCCTTGAGAATGTGAGGAACAAGAATCACTCTCACTATCAAAAATAGCACCAAAACCTCACCCCTCTTCTTGATAAAGTCTACGGACTTGTCTCAAGGTGCGGTCGATTTCGTGATCGATGTTGTGAGTAGGTGGTCCTTGAGATCTTCTTTGCATCCACCAAAGCTAAGCAAACAATTAGAAATGACTAGCAAGTGGAAAACGAACAAAGTAAAAAGCAACAAATCTAATAATAACGCAAATTAAAAGTTCAAAACAAGCCGTTTCCCCGGCAACGGCGCCAAAATTTTGATCGGTGGACAATAGGTCGTTGGTTTACTATCCCAGATCAAAATTACAATTTATATCTCCTATCCTAACTCTATCAATTTTACTTTAGTTAGTGGTAAGGTAGGGTCGATTCCCAAGGGAACGGGGGTTTAGCACAATTAATACGATATCTAGGATAAATTGCTAGTAACAAAAAGAAGTATTGAGATTTGCGCTTGAAGAATCCTATGGGCAAACCATCTACTATTGATTCTAGAATAAACTAAAAACAAAGGGATTAGACTAAACACTCTTAAATGAAAGTAAAAGGACTAGATTAGAGAGATAACAATGGCAAAAGCACTAGGGAGAGGGGGTTTAAATCATGATAAATGATTAAAAATGAAACCAATGAGGAATTTAACCAAGGAGTAGGAAACTCTACCTAAGATAGTTCATTCTCATGCAACTACTAGAGCAAGTTGATGAAATTAATCTCACCTAGACTAAATCATTCTCATGCATTCAATCAAGGATTAGGGTTTAGAGATTAGAAGTGCACACACTAACTCCAAATATATTTCATCACAAAATCATCAACACAAGGTAAACTCTCATCAATATTCAATAGATATTCAAATATACATGATATTCACCCGTTCCCTAGCTAATAACCTAAGCTAGAGGAAGAGGAATAACCAAAATAACTAACTCAAGCATACATTCAATCACAACATAACCTAGCATGATTCTAAGCTAAAAGAAAATCAAAGAAACAAATAAAGCTTGAATATTTATGGAGGAAAACTTTAGTAAGAAGAATAAAAGCAAGAGAATAAAAAACTAGAGAAACAAAAGTAAAGATTGATATTATAAAGTTGAAAGATTACCAAATCATCAAAGTAGTAGCAACTATCAAGAGGAAAGCTTGAATATTTGATTACAAAGATTGAATCTTGAAGACTAATGTTTTCTCTCTCTAAAAGACATGGATTTTCTCTCTCTACAAATGATTTTGAAGCCAATGGAATAGTGAATGATTGAAAACCTCAAGCTAAGGACTATTTATAGTCTTCTACTATAATGAGGAAAATGGGCAAGGGAGAGGGCTCTCCGAACAGGCTGCCGCGCCCTCTCCAAGCTAGGTAATAAGTTCGTCAAACCCGGATTGTCGCGCCCGCGGGTCTTCTCTGTCGCGCCCGCGGCTCGCCATCTCCACTTTCTCTTGTTGGCTCAAGACCTCCCTGCCCGCGGCCTTGCTTATCAGCGCGCCCTTTCCCTTTTGGCATCTCCACTTCCTTGGCAAGCTTCCTTAGCATCTCCACTCGAGCTAGCAATCCATAATTCACCCATGAGTGCTAGGAGCCATCAAAACACACGAAAAGGAGGTAAAAACTAAAAGAAAAGACAAAAGGGAAGGGGAAAACACGAGAGGGAGCTAAAGTGACTAAAATCGAGATAAAAGGGGTGAAAAGAGGCATAAACGAGTGACAAATCCGGGGGAAATCTTTAATGAAAGAGGGTAAAATGTTGGCATAAATGCCACACATCAAGGCACCGCAATATAATTTATTCCTGTGTACTAAGACACTTATACAGCTCAATTCTCATGCTTAAAGCATCAATAAAAATTATTTGAACCATCATAAAATTCCCTTTTCATATTCCAAACCAAATTAAACATTTAGTTTAATTTAACATGCTCTCTAACATGCCAATAATAAAAGTGTGATTTATAATCAACATTCCAATCATAATTAATTCCAATCACCAAATTCATCTCAAATAATTCATACATCACAAATCAATCACCAACGTCAAACCAATCAACAAATTCCAACCAACACCTATCATGATACTATTTGAGATTAATTAAGCAAAGCCTAGCATGCTTCTACATATTCAAGAAATTACCAAGTACGCAAACGTACCTTGAATATGATCTCAAAATCGCCATGACTTAATAAAATCACTCACTTGAAAGTCTCCTACAAACCAAAATTACAAAGAAGTATTAATACCTCTTCCACACAAATTTCTAGCAATATATACACTCTTTAAATCACTCATAAACCCTCTAAAACAAGCTAAAATGTAATTTAAAACACTTACTTTTATTCCCAATTAATGGGTAATTAAAAATCATTTCAAGAAACATAATTATAGGTTATATATAAAAATTCCAGCTTTATTAAACCATGTAAAATTGTTGTAATTATGTTTAAAAACACTTATTTCAATAATTTTAATCAACCACAATCAAATTCCATCAATAAACATTAATTTAGAAACCTAGGGTTTTTAATATGGGGTTTTTTAATTAAAAATCAAATCTAAAAATTTATATAAAAAATACTTATCATCAAACATCCTAAAATCATCACAAAACCCAAAAACAATAATTAGATTTAGGATAGATTTAATTAAAAATCAAAAGAATATTTTTTTTAATGGTGCGCACAGCACCACCGCGGCAAAGCTGCTGCCGCGCCTGCCGGTCGGTGCAGCTGCTGCTGGTGCACGCTGGTGGTGGTGGCCGCCAGCCGATGGTGGCATGTGGTAGTGGCTAGACGGTGTGTGGTGGTGATTGAAAACATTAAAATTAAAATAAAGGGGAAGGGGAAAAATTAAGGGGAAAAGAAAATAAGAGGAGAGAGAAAGTTTACCTTTTGGTGCACTCCACCTTAGGCATATGATGGGTATTTATACCCCCTCTCAATATCCCTCCTACTTAAAATCCTTTACTACCCTTAATGATCCTTTTCCTAGTCAAACTAGTATTTTGACTTTCCTTAAATATCATTGACTTTAAAAAAATTATCTTTTTATAAAATAATATGCCCCAATATTTTCAAATCTTAAAATTAAATATTTTCAATATTATTAAATAATTAAAAATAAACTTTTAATTAAAATAATTCTTTCTAAATTAATAAATATCATAAATAATTCATTTCGAATTATTTAACTACTTTAAGAAACACTTATTTAAATTAAAATACGTATAAAAATACAGGGTATTACAGTCTACCCCCCTTAAAAGAAGTTTCGTCCCAAAACTTGAGCAATGAAAATCAAACTTTTTCCTCACTTTGTGTAAATTGTTATACTCTTTTGTCATACTTTTGCCTTTAAAATGTGCAAAAAGCACAAAAATAACAGAAAATATAGGGAAAACAACGCAAAATTCTACCGCATTCTACCCCCCTTAAAGAACACGAGTTACGTCCCAGTAACTCAACATACCTCAAACAACTCAGGATACTTCTTTTTCATCTCATCCTCGGCTTCCCAAGTTGCTTCTTCATACTCTGGTTAGACCATGGCACTTTAACAATCTTAACTTCCTTATTGCGTGTAATACGCACTTTACTGTCAAGGATCTTGACAGGTCTTTCCTCATAAGTTAAGCTTTGGTCTAACTCAATGGCTTCAGGTTGTAGCACATGTGACTTTTGAGGGAGATACATTTTGCTAATTTTGGTTGAAATTGCGTTCCAAAACCCCTTAATTGCTAATTTCTTGTAATTTCAAGCTTTAGCCACTTTAAATAAGTGATAAAGACATTTTATGACTACTTATGAGTTCACTTGACAAGAAATGTAGGAAATAGGCGTCCTAGTAGTAAAAATGGCCATACTAAGGCCATTTTGGTTGAAAATGCGTTCTAAAACACCTTAATTGCTATTTTCTTGTCATTTCAAGACTTAGACACCTATAAATAAGTGAAAAAGACATGTTACGACTATTTATGAGTATAATTAACAAGAAATGTAGGTAATAGAAGTCCTAGTAGTCAAAATGGCCATACTCGGGCCATTTTGGTTGAAAATGCGTTCTATAACCCCTTAATTTCTATTTTCTTGTAATTTAAAGCCTTAACCACCGATAAATAAGTGATACAGACATGTTATGACTACTTATGAGTTCACTTGGCAAGAAACGTAGGAAATAGGCATCCTAGTAGTTAAAATGACCTTACTAGGGGCATTTTGGTTGAAAATGTGTTCTAAAACACCTTAATTGCTATTTTCTTGTAATTTCAAACCTTAACCAACTATAAATAAATTATAAAGACACGTTACGACTATTTATGAGTTCCCTTGACAAGAAACGTAGGAAATAGGGATCCTAATAGTAAAAATGGCCATACTCGGGCCATTTTGGTTGAAAATGCGTTCTAAAACCCTTTAATTGCTATTTTCTTGTAATTTCAAGCCTTAGCCACCTATAAATAAGTGATAAAGACATGTTATGACTATTTATCAGTTCACTTGACAAGAAATGTAGGAAATAGGCATCCTAGTAGTCATAATGGCCTTACTCGAGCCATTTTGATTGAAATTGCTTTCCAAAACCCCTTAATTGCTAATTTCTTGTAATTTCAAGCTTTATCCACCTATAAATAAGTGATAAAGAAATTTTATGACTACTTATGTGTTCACTTGACAAGAAATGTAGGAAATAGGCATCCTAGTAGTCAAAATGCCCATACTAGGGCCATTTTGGTTGAAAATGCGTTCTAAAACAACTTAATTGC
This sequence comes from Chenopodium quinoa, assembly GCF_001683475.1. NCBI lineage: Eukaryota > Viridiplantae > Streptophyta > Magnoliopsida > Caryophyllales > Amaranthaceae > Chenopodium > Chenopodium quinoa. The sequence continues at coordinate 44,124 of NW_018744810.1, read as the reverse complement.
TATTTTCTTGTCATTTCAAGACTTAGACACCTATAAATAAGTGATAAAGACATGTTACGACTGTTTATGAGTTCAATTGACAAGAAACGTAGGAAATAGTAATCCTAGTAGTCAAAATGGCCATACTCGGGCCATTTTGGTTGAAAATGCGTTCCAAAACCCCTAAATTGCTATTTTCTTGTAATTTAAATCCTTAGCCACTTATAAATTAGTGATAAAGACATGTTATGACTATTTATGAGTTCACTTGACAAGAAATGTAGGAAATAGGCATCCTAGTAGTCAAAATGGCCTTACTCGGGCCATTTTGGTTGAAATTGCGTTCAAAAACCCCTTAATTGCTAATTTCTTGTAATTTTAAAGCCTTAACCACCGATAAATAAGTGATACAAACATGTTATGACTACTTATGAGTTTACTTGACAAGAAATGTAGGAAATAGACATCCTAATAGTCAAAATGGCCTTACTTGGGGCATTTTGGTGTAAAATGTTTTCTAAAATACCTTAATTGCTATTTTATTGTAAGTTCAAACTTAACCAACTATAAATAAATTATAAAGACACGTTACGACTATTTATGAGTTCCCTTGACAAGAAACGTAGGAAATAGGCATCCTAATAGTAAAAATGGCCATACTCGGGCCATTTTGGTTGAAAATGCGTTCTAAAACACCTTAATTGCTATTTTCTATTAATTTCAAGCCTTAGAACCTATAAAAATGTGATAAAGACATTTTATAACTATTTATGAGTTCACTTGGCAAGAAATGTAGGAAATAGGCATCCTAGTAGTTAAAATGGCCTTACTCGGGCCATTTTTGGTTGAAATTGCTTTCCAAAACCCCTTAATTGCTAATTTCTTGTAATTTCAAGCTTTATCCACCTATAAATAAGTGATAAACATTTTATGACTACTTATGAGTTCACTTGACAAGAAATGTAGGAAATAGGCTTCCTAGTAGTCAAAATGGCCATACTAGGGCCATTTTGGTTGAAAATGCGTTCTAAAACACCTTAATTGCTATTTTCTTGTCATTTCAAGACATAGACAGCTATAAATAAGTAATAAAGACATGTTACGACTATTTATGAGTTCAATTGACAAGAAATGTAGGTAATAGAAGTCTAGTAGTCAAAATGGCCATACTCGGGCCATTTTGGTTGAAAATGCGTTCTAAAAACCTTAATTGCTATTTTCTTGTAATTACAAACCTTAGCCACTATAAATAAGTGATAAAGACATGTTACGACTATTTATGAGTTCACTTGACAAGAAATGTAGGAAATAGGCATCCTAGTAGTCAAAATGGCCTTCTCTGGCCATTTTGGTTGAAATTGCGTTCTAAAACCCTTAATTGCTAATTTCTTATAATTTCAAGTTTAGCCACTTATAAATATGTGATAAAGACATTTTATAACTACTTATGAGTTCACTTGGCAAGAAATGTAGGAAATAGGAATCCTTGTAGTCAAAATGACCTTACTCGGGCATTTTGGTTGAAAATGCGTTCTAATACCCTTAATTGCTATTTTCTTTTAATTTCAAGCCTTAGCCACCTGTAAATAAGTGATAAACACATGTTACGACTATTTATGAGTTCCCTTGACAAGAAATGTAGGAAATAGGCATCCTAGTAGTCAAAATGGCCATACTCGGGTTTTTTGGTTGAAAATGCGTTCTAAAACCCCTTAATTGATATTTTCTTTTAATTTCAAGCCTTAGCCACCTATAAATAAGTGATAAAGACATGTTACGATATTTATGAGTTCACTTGACAAGAAATGTAGGAAATAGGCATCCTAGTAGTCAAAATGGCATTACTCGGGCCGTTTTGGTTGAAAATGGCGTTCTAAAACCCTTAATTGCTATTTTCTTGTAATTTCAAGCCTTACCACCTATAAATATGTGATAAAGACATTTTACGACTATTTATGAGTTCACTTGACAAGAAATGTAGGAAATAGGCATCCTAGTAGTCAAAATGGCCTTACTCGGGCCATTTTGGTTGAAAATTCGTTCCAAAACCCCTTAATTGCTATTTTCTTGTAATTTCAAGCTTAGCCACCTATAAATAAGTGATAATGACATTTTATGACTACTTATGAGTTCACTTGACAAGAAATGTAGGAAATAGGCATCCTAGTAGTCAAAATGGCCATACTAGGGTCATTTTGGTTGAAAATGCGTTCTAAAACACCTTAATTGCTATTTCTTGTCATTTCAAGACATAGACACCTATAAATAAGTATAAAGACATGTTATGACTATTTATGAGTTCACTTGACAAGAAATGTAGGAAATAGGCATCCTAATAGTCAAAATGGCCTTACTCGGGCCATTTTGGTTGAAATGCGTTCCAAAACCCTTAATTGCTAATTTCTTGTAATTTCAAGCTTTAGCCACCTATAAATAAGTGATAAAGACATTTTATGACTACTTATGAGTTCACTTGACAAGAAATGTAGGAAATAGGCATCCTAGTAGTCAAAATGGCCATACTAGGGCCATTTTGGTTGAAAATGCGTTCTAAAACACCTTAATTGCTATTTTCTTGTCATTTCAAGACTTAGACACCTATAAATAAGTAAAAGACATGTTACGACTATTTATGAGTTCAATTGACAAGAAATGTAGGAAATAGAATCCTAGTAGTCAAAATGGCCATACTCGGGCCATTTTGGTTGAAAATGCGTTCTAAAACCCCTTAATTGCTATTTTCTTGTAATTTCAAGCCTTAGCCACCTATAAATAAGTGATAAAGACATGTTATGACTATTATGAGTTCACTTGACAAGAAATGTAGGAAATAGGCATCCTAGTAGTCAAAATGGCTTACTCGGGCCATTTTGGTTGAAAATTGCGTTCAAAACCCCTTAAATTCTATTTTCTTGTAATTTCAAGCCTTAACCACCTATAAATAAGTGATAAAGACATTTATGACTATTTATGAGTTCACTTGACAAGAAATGTAGGAAATAGGCATCCTAGTAGTCAAAATGGCCATACTGGGCCATTTTGGTTGAAAATGCGTTCTAAAACCCTTAATTGCTATTTTCTTGTAATTTCAAGCCTTAGCAACTATAAATAAGTGATAAAGACATGTTACGACTATTTATGAGTTCACTTGACAAGAAATGTAGGAAATAGGCATCCTAGTAGTCAAAATGGCCATACTCGGCCATTTTGGTTGAAAATGCGTTCTAAAACCCCTTAATTGTTATTTTCTTGTAATTCAAGCCTTAGCCACCTATAAATAAGTGATAAAGACATTTTACGACTATTTATGAGTTCACTTGACAAGAAATGTAGGAATAGGCATCCTAGTAGTAAAAATGGCCATACTAGGGCCATTTAAGTTGAAAATGCGTTCCAAAACCCCTTAATTGCTATTTTCTTGTAATTTCAAGACTTAGAAAACTATGAATACGTGATAAAGACATGTTATTACTATTTATGAGTTCACTTGACAAGAAATGTAGGAAATAGGCATCCTAGTAGTCAAAATGGCCATACTCGGGCCATTTTGGTTGAAAATGCGTTCTAAAACCCTTTAATTGCTATTTTCTTTTAATTTGAAGCCTTAGCCACTTATATATATGTGATTGTTATGACTACTTATGAGTTCAATTGACAAGAAATGTAGGAAATAGACATCCTGGTAGACAAAATGGCCATACTCGGGCCATTTTGGTTGAAAATGCGTTCTAAAACCCCTTAATTGCTATTTTTTTGTAATTTCAAGCCTTAGCCACCTATAAATAAGTGATAAAGACATGTTATGACTATTTATAAGTTTACTTGACAAGAAATGTAGGAAATAGGCATCCTAGTAGTCAAAATGGCCTTACTCGGGCCATTTTGGTTGAAATTGCGTTCCAAAACCCCTTAATGCTAATTTTCTTGTAATTTCAAGCTTTAGCCACCTTTAAATAAGTGATAAAGACATTTTATGACTACTTATGAGTTCACTTGACAAGAAATGTAGGAAATAGGCGTCCTATGTAGTCAAAATGGCCATACTAGGGCCATTTTGGTTGAAAATGCGTTCTAAAACACCTTAATTGCTATTTTCTTGTCATTTCAAGACATAGACACCTATAAATAAGTAATAAAGACATGTTACGACTATTTATGATTTCAATTGACAAGAAATGTAGGTAATAGAAGTCCTAGTAGTCAAAATGGCCATACTCGGGCCATTTTGGTTGAAAATGCGTTCTAAAACCCCTTAATTGCTATTTTCTTGTAATTTCAAGCCTTAGCCACCTATAAATAAGTGATAAAGACATGTTATGATTATTTATGAGTTCACTTGACAAGAAATGTAGGAAATAGGCATCCTAGTAGTCAAAATGGCCTTACTCGGGCCATTTTTGTTGAAATTGCGTTCAAAAACCCCTTAATTGCTATTTTCTTGTAATTTCAAGCCTTAGACCACTGTGAATAAGTGATAAAGACATGTTACGACTATCTATGGTTCACTACTAACTTAGTTTTTGTATGTATTCTAGGTTTGCAAGGACAAACGGGAAATCCGTTATGAGCGAACTCAATGTAATTCGAGACATTTGGGCCTACATCACATTTTTTGTAAATATATTTGTTCTATTTTCTAGTTTTTACTACTTTTACTAATTTGATGTTTGGTTGAAAATGTGTTCTAAAACACCTTAATTGCTATTTTCTTGTAATTTCAAGCCTTAGCCACTATAAATAAGTGATAAAGACATGTTACGACTATTTATGAGTTCACTTGACAAGAAATGTAGGAAATAGGCATCCTAGTAGTCAAAATGGCCTACTCGGGCCATTTTGGTTGAAATGCGTTCAAAACCCTTAATTGCTATTTTTCTTGTAATTTCAAGCCTTAGCCACCTGTGAATAAGTGATAAAGACATGTTACGACTATTTATGAGTTCACTTGACAAGAAATGTAGGAAATAGGCATCCTAGTAGTCAAAATGGCCATTACTCGGGCCGTTTTGGTTGAAAAAGCGTTCTAAAACCCTTAATTGCTATTTTCTTGTACTTTCAAGCCTTATCCACCTATAAATATGTGATAAAGACATTTTACGACTATTTATGAGTTCACTTGACAAGAAATGTAGGAAATAGGCATCCTAGTAGTCAAAATGCCTTACTCGGGCCATTTTGGTTGAAATGTCGTTCAAAACCCTTAATTGCTATTTTCTTGTAATTTCAAGCTTAGCCACTATAAATAAGTGATAAAGACATGTTATGACTATTATGAGTTCACTTGACAAGAAATGTAGGAAATAGGCATCCTAGTAGTCAAAATGGCCATACTCGGGCCATTTTGGTTGAAAATGCGTTCTAAAACACCTTAATTGCTATTTTTCTTGTAATTTCAAGCCTTAGACACCTATAAATAAGTGATAAAGACATGTTATGACTATTTATGAGTTCACTTGACAAGAAATGTAGGAAATAGGCATCCTAGTAGTCAAAATGGCCTTACTCGGGCCATTTTGGTTGAAATTGCGTTCCAAAACCCCTTAATTGCTAATTTCTTGTAATTTCAAGCTTTAGCCACCTATAAATAAGTGATAAAGACATTTTATGACTACTTATGAGTTCACTTGACAAGAAATGTAGGAAATAGGCATCCTAGTAGTCAAAATGGCCATACTAGGGCCATTTTGGTTGAAAATGCGTTCTAAAACACCTTAATTGCTATTTTCTTGTCATTTCAAGACTTAGACACCTATAAATAAGTAATAAAGACATGTTACGACTATTTATGAGTTCAATTGACAAGAAATGTAGGTAATAGATCCTAGTAGTCAAAATGGCCATACTCGGGCCATTTTGGTTGAAAATGCGTTCTAAAACCCCTTAATTGCTATTTTCTTTTAATTTCAAGCCTTAGCCACCTATAAATAAGTGATAAAGACATGTTATGACTATTTATGAGTTCACTTGACAAGAAATGTAGGAAATAGGCATCCTAGTAGTCAAAATGGCCTTACTCGGGCCATTTTGGTTGAAATTGCGTTCAAAAACCCCTTAATTTCTATTTTCTTGTAATTTAAAGCCTTAACCACCGATAAATAAGTGATACAGACATTTATGACTATTATGAGTTCACTTGACAAGAAATGTAGGAAATAGGCATCCTAGTAGTCAAAATGGCCTTACTTGGGGCATTTTGGTTGAAAATGCGTTCTAAAACACCTTAATTGCTATTTTCTTGTCATTTCAAGCCTTAGCCACCTATAAATAAGTGATAAAGACATGTTACGACTATTTATGAGTTCACTTGACAAGAAATGTAGGAAATAGGCATCCTAGTAGTCAAAATGGCCATACTCGGGCCATTTTGGTTGAAAATGCGTTCTAAAACCCTTAATTGTTATTTTCTTGTAATTTCAAGCCTTAGCCACCTATAAATAAGTGATAAAGACATTTTACGACTATTTATGAGTTCACTTGACAAGAAATGTAGGAATAGGCATCCTAGTAGTAAAAATGGCCATACTAGGGCCATTTAAGTTGAAAATGCGTTCCAAAACCCTTAATTGCTATTTTCTTGTAATTTCAAGACTTAGACAACTATGAATAAGTGATAAAGACATGTTATGACTATTTATGAGTTCACTTGACAAGAAATGTAGGAAATAGGCATCCTAGTAGTCAAAATGGCCATACTCGGGCCATTTTGGTTGAAAATGCGTTCTAAAACCCTTTAATTGCTATTTTCTTTTAATTTCAAGCCTTAGCCACTATAAATATGTGATAAAGACATTTTATGACTACTTATGAGTTCAATTGACAAGAAATGTAGGAAATAGCATCCTAGTAGTCAAAATGGCCATACTCGGGCCATTTTGGTTGAAAATGCGTTCTAAAACCCCTTAATTGCTATTTTCTTGTAATTTCAAGCTTAGCCACCTATAAATAGTGATAATGTTATGACTATTTATGAGTTCATTGACAAGAAATGTAGGAAATAGAATCCTAGTAGTCAAAATGGCCATACTCGGGCCATTTTGGTTGAAAATGCGTTCTAAAACCCCTTAATTGCTATTTTCTTGTAATTTCAAGCCTTAGCCACCTATAAATAAGTGATAAAGACATGTTATGACTATTTATGAGTTTCACTTGACAAGAAATGTAGGAAATAGGCATCCTAGTAGTCAAAATGGCCTTACTCGGGCCATTTTGGTTGAAATTGCGTTCCAAAACCCCTTAATTGCTAATTTCTTGTAATTTCAAGCTTTAGCCACCTATAAATAAGTGATAAAGACATTTTATGACTACTTATGAGTTCACTTGACAAGAAATGTAGGAAATAGGCATCCTAGTAGTCAAAATGGCCATACTAGGGCCATTTTGGTTGAAAATGCGTTCTAAAACACCTTAATTGCTATTTTCTTGTCATTTCAAGACTTAGACACCTATAAATAAGTAATAAAGACATGTTACGACTATTTATGATTTCAATTGACAAGAAATGTAGGTAATAGAAGTCCTAGTAGTCAAAATGGCCATACTCGGGCCATTTTGGTTGAAAATGCGTTCTAAAACCCCTTAATTGCTATTTTCTTGTAATTTCAAGCCTTAGCCACCTATAAATAAGTGATAAAGACATGTTATGACTATTTATGAGTTCACTTGACAAGAAATGTAGGAAATAGGCATCCTAGTAGTCAAAATGGCCTTACTCGGGCCATTTTGGTTGAAATTGCGTTCAAAAACCCCTTAATTGCTATTTTCTTGTAATTTCAAGCCTTAGACACCTATAAATAAGTGATAAAGACATGTTATGACTATCTTATGAGTTCACTTGACAAGAAATGTGAGGGGAAAATAGGCAATCCTAGTATATCAAAAATAGGCCATTACTTGGGCATTTTGGTTGAAAATGTGTTCTAAAACACCTTAATTGCTATTTTCTTGTAATTTCAAGCCTTAGCCAACTATAAATAAGTGATAAAGACATGTTACGACTATTTATGAGTTCACTTGACAAGAAATGTAGGAAATAGGCATCCTAGTAGTCAAAATGGCCATACTCGGGCCATTTTGGTTGAAAATGCGTTCTAAAAACCCTTAATTGCTATTTTCTTTTAATTTCAAGCCTTAGCACCTATAAATAAGTGATAAAGACATGTTACGACTATTTATGAGTTCACTTGACAAGAAATGTAGGAAATAGGCATCCTAGTAGTCAAAATGGCATTACTCGGGCCGTTTTGGTTGAAAATGCGTTCTAAAACCCCTTAATTGCTATTTTCTTGTAATTTCAAGCCTTAGCCACCTATAAATAAGTGATAAAGACATTTTACGACTATTTATGAGTTCACTTGACAAGAAATGTAGGAAATAGGCATCCTAGTAGTCAAAATGGCCATACTCGGGCCATTTTGGTTGAAAATGCGTTCCAAAACCCCTTAATTGCTATTTTCTTGTAATTTCAAGACTTAGCCAACTATAAATAAGTGATAAAGACATGTTATGACTATTTATGAGTTCACTTGACAAGAAATGTAGGAAATAGGCATCCTAGTAGTCAAAATGGCCATACTCGGGCCATTTTGGTTGAAAATGCGTTCTAAAACACCCTTAATTGCTATTTTCTTGTAATTTCAAGCCTTAGCCACCTATAAATAAGTGATAAAGACATTGTTATGACTATTTATGAGTTCACTTGACAAGAAATGTAGGAAATAGGCATCCTAGTAGTCAAAATGGCCATACTCGGGCCATTTTGGTTGAAAATGCGTTCCAAAACCCCTTAATTGCTAATTTCTTGTAATTTCAAGCTTAGCCACCTATAAATAAGTGATAAAGACATTTTATGACTATTTATGAGTTCACTTGACAAGAAATGTAGGAAATAGGCATCCTAGTAGTCAAAATGGCCATACTAGGGCCATTTTGGTTGAAAATGCGTTCTAAAACACCTTAATTGCTATTTTCTTGTCATTTCAAGACTTAGACACCTATAAATAAGTGATAAAGACATGTTACGACTATTTATGAGTTCAATTGACAAGAAATGTAGGAAATAGAATCCTAGTAGTCAAAATGGCCATACTCGGGCCATTTTGGTTGAAAATGCGTTCTAAAAACCCCTTAATTGCTATTTTCTTGTAATTTCAAGCCTTAGCCACCTATAAATAAGTGATAAAGACATGTTATGACTATTTATGAGTTCACTTGACAAGAAATGTAGGAAATAGGCATCCTAGTAGTCAAAATGGCCTTACTCGGGCCATTTTGGTTGAAATTGCGTTCAAAAACCCTTAATTGCTAATTTCTTGTAATTTAAAGCCTTAACCACCGATAAATAAGTGATAAAGACATGTTATGACTACTTATGAGTTCACTTGACAAGAAATGTAGGAAATAGGCATCCTAGTAGTCAAAATGGCCTTACTTGGGCATTTTGGTTGAAAATGTGTTCTAAAACACCTTAATTGCTATTTTCTTGTAATTTCAAGCCTTAGCCAACTATAAATAAGTGATAAAGACATGTTACGACTATTTATGAGTTCACTTGACAAGAAATGTAGGAAATAGGCATCCTAGTAGTCAAAATGGCCATACTCGGGCCATTTTGGTTGAAAATGCGTTCTAAAACCCCTTAATTGCTATTTTCTTGTAATTTCAAGCCTTAGCCACCTATAAATAAGTGATAAAGACATGTTACGACTATTTATGAGTTCACTTGACAAGAAATGTAGGAAATAGGCATCCTAGTAGTCAAAATGGCCATACTCGGGCCATTTTGGTTGAAAATGCGTTCCAAAACCCCTTAATTGCTATTTTCTTGTAATTTCAAGCCTTAGCAAACTATAAATAAGTGATAAAGACATGTTATTACTATTTATGAGTTCACTTGACAAGAAATGTAGGAAATAGGCATCCTAGTAGTCAAAATGGCCATACTCGGGCCATTTTGGTTGAAAATGCGTTCTAAAACCCCTTAATTGCTATTTTCTTTTAATTTCAAGCCTTAGCCACTATAAATAAGTGATAAGACATGTTATGACTATTTATGAGTTCACTTGACAAGAAATGTAGGAAATAGCATCCTAGTAGTCAAAATGGCCATACTCGGGCCATTTTGGTTGAAAATGCGTTCTAAAACCCTTAATTGCTATTTTCTTTTAATTTAAGCCTTAGCCACTATAAATAAGTGATAAAGACATTGTTATGACTATTTATGAGTTCAATTGACAAGAAATGTAGGAAATAGACATCCTAGTAGTCAAAATGGCCATACTCGGGCCATTTTGGTTGAAAATGCGTTCTAAAACCCCTTAATTGCTATTTTCTTGTAATTTCAAGCCTTAGCCACCTATAAATAAGTGATAAAGACATGTTATGACTATTTATGAGTTCACTTGACAAGAAATGTAGGAAATAGGCATCCTAGTAGTCAAAATGGCCTTACTCGGGCCATTTTGGTTGAAATTGCGTTCCAAAACCCCTTAATTGCTAATTTCTTGTAATTTCAAGCTTTAGCCACCTATAAATAAGTGATAAAGACATTTTATGACTACTTATGAGTTCACTTGACAAGAAATGTAGGAAATAGGCATCCTAGTAGTCAAAATGGCCATACTAGGGCCATTTTGGTTGAAAATGCGTTCTAAAACACCTTAATTGCTATTTTCTTGTAATTTCAAGACTTAGACACCTATAAATAAGTGATAAAGACATGTTACGACTATTTATGAGTTTCAATTGACAAGAAATGTAGGAAATAGAATCCTAGTAGTCAAAATGGCCATACTCGGGCCATTTTGGTTGAAAATGCGTTCTAAAACCCCTTAATTGCTATTTTCTTGTAATTTCAAGCCTTAGCCACCTATAAATAAGTGATAAAGACATGTTATGACTATTTATGAGTTCACTTGACAAGAAATGTAGGAAATAGGCATCCTAGTAGTCAAAATGGCCTTACTCGGGCCATTTTTGTTGAAAATTGCGTTCAAAAACCCCTTAATTGCTATTTTCTTGTAATTTCAAGCCTTAGACCACCTATAAATAAGTGATAAAGACATGTTACGACTATTTATGAGTTCACTTGACAAGAAATGTAGGAAATAGATCTAGTTCAAGGCAACGGGATGTTATGCGAAACTAATGTAATTCAAATTGGCCCTATAATTTAATTTTAATATTTTATTCATTTACAGTTAGTTACTCTTATCAATTATGATTTTGGTTGAAAATGTGTTCTAAAACACCTTAATTGCTATTTTCTTGTAATTTCAAGCCTTAGCCAACTATAAATAAGTGATAAAGACATGTTATGACTATTTATGAGTTCACTTGACAAGAAATGTAGGAAATAGGCATCCTAGTAGTCAAAATGGCCTTACTCGGGCCATTTTGGTTGAAATTGCGTTCAAAAACCCCTTAATTGCTATTTTCTTGTAATTTCAAGCCTTAGCCACCTATAAATAAGTGATAAAGACATGTTTATCGACTACTTTATGAGTTCACTTGACAAAGAAATGTAGGAAATAGGCATCCTAGTAGTCAAAATGGCCTATTACTAGGGCCATTTTGGTTGAAAATGTGTTCTAAAACACCTTAATTGCTATTTTCTTGTAATTTCAAACCTTAGCCAACTATAAATAAGTGATAAAGACATGTTACGACTATTTATGAGTTCACTTGACAAGAAATGTAGGAAATAGGCATCCTAGTAGTCAAAATGGCCATACTCGGGCCATTTTGGTTGAAAATGCGTTCTAAAACCCCTTAATTGCTATTTTCTTTTAATTTCAAGCCTTAGCCACCTATAAATAATGATAAAGACATGTTATGACTATTTATGAGTTCACTTGACAAGAAATGTAGGAAATAGGCATCCTAGTAGTCAAAATGGCATTACTCGGGCCATTTTGGTTGAAAATGCGTTCTAAAACCCCTTAATTGCTATTTTCTTGTAATTTCAAGCCTTAGCCACCTATAAATAAGTGATAAAGACATTTTACGACTATTTATGAGTTCACTTGACAAGAAATGTAGGAAATAGGCATCCTAGTAGTAAAAATGGCCATACTAGGGCCATTTAAGTTGAAAATGCGTTCCAAAACCCCTTAATTGCTATTTTCTTGTAATTTCAAGACTTAGAAAACTATGAATACGTGATAAAGACATGTTATTACTATTTATGAGTTCACTTGACAAGAAATGTAGGAAATAGGCATCCTAGTAGTCAAAATGGCCATACTCGGGCCATTTTGGTTGAAAATGCGTTCTAAAACCCTTTAATTGCTATTTTCTTTTAATTTGAAGCCTTAGCCAACTATAAATAAGTGATAAAGACATGTTACGACTATTTATGAGTTCACTTGACAAGAAATGTAGGAAATAGGCATCCTAGTAGTCAAAATGGCCATACTCGGGCCATTTTGGTTGAAAATGCGTTCAAAAACCCCTTAATTGCTATTTTCTTTTAATTTCAAGCCTTAGCTACCTATAAATAAGTGATAAAGACATGTTATGACTATTTATGAGTTCACTTGACAAGAAATGTAGGAAATAGGCATCCTAGTAGTCAAAATGGCATTACTCGGGCCGTTTTGGTTGAAAATGCGTTCTAAAACCCCTTAATTGTTATTTTCTTGTAATTTCAAGCCTTAGCCACCTATAAATAAGTGATAAAGACATTTTACGACTATTTATGAGTTCACTTGACAAGAAATGTAGGAAATAGGCATCCTAGTAGTAAAAATGGCCATACTAGGGCCATTTAAGTTGAAAATGCGTTCCAAAACCCCTTAATTGCTATTTTCTTGTAATTTCAAGACTTAGAAAACTATAAATAAGTGATAAAGACATGTTATTACTATTTATGAGTTCACTTGACAAGAAATGTAGGAAATAGGCATCCTAGTAGTCAAAATGGCCATACTCGGGCCATTTTGGTTGAAAATGCGTTCTAAAACCCTTTAATTGCTATTTTCTTTTAATTTGAAGCCTTACCACCTATAAATAAGTGATAAAGACATTGTTATGACTACTTATGAGTTCAATTGACAAGAAATGTAGGAAATAGACATCCTAGTAGTCAAAATGGCCATACTCGGGCCATTTTGGTTGAAAATGCGTTCTAAAACCCTTTAATTGCTATTTTCTTTTAATTTGAAGCCTTAGCCACTATAAATAAGTGATAAAGACTTGTTATGACTACTTATGAGTTCAATTGACAAGAAATGTAGGAAATAGACATCCTAGTAGTACAAAATGGCCATACTCGGGCCATTTTGGTTGAAAATGCGTTCTAAAACCCCTTAATTGCTATTTTTTTGTAATTTCAAGCCTTAGCCACCTATAAATAAGTGATAAAGACATGTTATTACTATTTATGAGTTCACTTGACAAGAAATGTAGGAAATAGGAATCCTAGTAGTCAAAATGGCCATACTCGGGCCATTTTGGTTGAAAATGCGTTCTAAAACCCTTAATTGCTATTTTCTTTTAATTTCAAGCCTTAGGTACCTATAAATAAGTGATAAAGACATGTTATGACTATTTATGAGTTCACTTGACAAGAAATGTAGGAAATAGGCATCCTAGTAGTCAAAATGGCCATACTCGGGCCATTTTGGTTGAAAATGCGTTCAAAAACCCCTTAATTGCTATTTTCTTTTAATTTCAAGCCTTAGGCACCTATAAATAAGTGATAAAGACATGTTATGACTATTTATGAGTTCACTTGACAAGAAATGTAGGAAATAGGCATCCTAGTAGTCAAAATGGCCATTACTCGGGCCATTTTGGTTGAAAATGCGTTCTAAAACCCCTTAATTGCTATTTTCTTGTAATTTCAAGCCTTAGCCACCTATAAATAAGTGATAAAGACATTTTACGACTATTTATGAGTTCACTTGACAAGAAATGTAGGAAATAGGCATCCTAGTAGTAAAAATGGCCATACTAGGGCCATTTTGGTTGAAAATGCGTTCCAAAACCCCTTAATTGCTATTTTCTTGTAATTTCAAGACTTAGCAACTATAAATAAGTGATAAAGACATGTTATTACTATTTATGAGTTCACTTGACAAGAAATGTAGGAAATAGGCATCCTAGTAGTCAAAATGGCCATACTCGGGCCATTTTGGTTGAAAATGCGTTCTAAAACCCTTTAATTGCTATTTTCTTTTAATTTGAAGCCTTAGCCACCTATAAATAAGTGATAAGAATTGTTATGACTACTTATGAGTTCAATTGACAAGAAATGTAGGAAATAGACATCCTAGTAGTCAAAATGGCCATACTCGGGCCATTTTGGTTGAAAATGCGTTCTAAAACCCCTTAATTGCTATTTTTTTGTAATTTCAAGCCTTAGCCACCTATAAATAAGTGATAAAGACATGTTATGACTATTTATGAGTTTCACTTGACAAGAAATGTAGGAAATAGGCATCCTAGTAGTCAAAATGGCCTTACTCGGGCCATTTTGGTTGAAAATTGCGTTCAAAACCCCTTAATTGCTAATTTCTTGTAATTTCAAGCCTTAGCCACCTATAAATAAGTGATAAAGACATTTTATGACTACTTATGAGTTCACTTGACAAGAAATGTAGGAAATAGGCATCCTAGTAGTCAAAATGGCCATACTAGGGCCATTTTGGTTGAAAATGCGTTCTAAAACACCTTAATTGCTATTTTCTTGTAATTTCAAGACTTAGACACCTATAAATAAGTGATAAAGACATGTTACGACTATTTATGATTTCAATTGACAAGAAATGTAGGTAATAGGAATCCTAGTAGTCAAAATGGCCATACTCGGGCCATTTTGGTTGAAAATGCGTTCTAAAACCCCTTAATTGCTATTTTCTTGTAATTTCAAGCCTTAGCCACCTATAAATAAGTGATAAAGACATGTTATGACTATTTATGAGTTCACTTGACAAGAAATGTAGGAAATAGGCATCCTAGTAGTCAAAATGGCCTTACTCGGGCCATTTTTGTTGAAAATGCGTTCAAAACCCCTTAATTGCTATTTTCTTGTAATTTCAAGCCTTAGCCACCTATAAATAAGTGATAAAGACATGTTATCGACTATTTATGAGTTTCACTTGACAAGAAATGTAGGAAATAGGCATCCTAGTAGTCAAAATGCCATTACTCGGCCATTTTTGGTTGAAAATGTGTTCTAAAACACCTTAATTGCTATTTTCTTGTAATTTCAAACCTTAGCCAACTATAAATAAGTGATAAAGACATGTTACGACTATTTATGAGTTCACTTGACAAGAAATGTAGGAAATAGGCATCCTAGTAGTCAAAATGGCCTTACTCGGGCCATTTTGTTGAAATTGCGTTCAAAACCCCTTAATTGCTATTTTCTTGTAATTTCAAGCCTTAGCCACCTATAAATAAGTGATAAAGACATTGTTATGACTATTTATGAGTTCACTTGACAAGAAATGTAGGAAATAGGACAATCCTAAGTAGTCAAAAATGGCCATTACTCGGGCCATTTTGGTTGAAAATGCGTTCTAAAACCCTTAATTGCTATTTTCTTGTAATTTCAAAGCCTTAGCCACCTATAAATAAGTGATAAAGACATGTTACGACTATTTATGAGTTCACTTGACAAGAAATGTAGGAAATAGGCATCCTAGTAGTCAAAATGGCCATACTCGGGCCATTTTGGTTGAAAATGCGTTCTAAAACCCTTAATTGCTATTTTCTTGTAATTTCAAGCCTTAGCCACCTATAAATAAGTGATAAAGACATGTTATGACTATTTATGAGTTCACTTGACAAGAAATGTAGGAAATAGGCATCCTAGTAGTCAAAATGGCCATTACTCGGGCCATTTTGGTTGAAAATGCGTTCTAAAACCCCTTAATTGCTATTTTTTTGTAATTTCAAGCCTTAGCCACCTATAAATAAGTGATAAAGACATTTTATGACTATTTATGAGTTCACTTGACAAGAAATGTAGGAAATAGGCATCCTAGTAGTCAAAATGGCCATACTGGGCCATTTTGGTTGAAAATGCGTTCTAAAACCCCTTAATTGCTATTTTCTTGTAATTTCAAGACTTAGCCAACTATAAATAAGTGATAAAGACATGTTATGACTATTTATGAGTTCACTTGACAAGAAATGTAGGAAATAGGCATCCTAGTAGTCAAAATGGCCATACTCGGGCCATTTTGGTTGAAAATGCGTTCTAAAACCCTTAATTGCTATTTTCTTGTTAATTTCAAGCCTTAGCCAACCTATAAATAAGTGATAAAGACATGTTACGACTATTTATGAGTTCACTTGACAAGAAATGTAGGAAATAGGCATCCTAGTAGTCAAAATGGCCATACTCGGGCCATTTTGGTTGAAAATGCGTTCAAAACCCCTTAATTGCTATTTTCTTGTAATTTCAAGCCTTAGCACCTATAAATAAGTGATAAAGACATGTTATGACTATTTATGAGTTCACTTGACAAGAAATGTAGGAAATAGGCATCCTAGTAGTCAAAATGGCCATTACTCGGGCCATTTTGGTTGAAAATGCGTTCTAAAACCCCTTAATTGCTATTTTCTTGTAATTTCAAGCCTTAGCCACCTATAAATAAGTGATAAAGACATTTTACGACTATTTATGAGTTCACTTGACAAGAAATGTAGGAAATAGGCATCCTAGTAGTCAAAATGGCCATACTAGGGCCATTTTGGTTGAAAATGCGTTCTAAAACCCCTTAATTGCTATTTTCTTGTAATTTCAAGACTTAGCACCTATAAATAAGTGATAAAGACATGTTATGACTATTTATGAGTTCACTTGACAAGAAATGTAGGAAATAGGCATCCTAGTAGTCAAAATGGCCATACTCGGGCCATTTTGGTTGAAAATGCGTTCTAAAACCCTTTAATTGCTATTTTCTTTTAATTTCAAGCCTTAGCAACTATAAATAAGTGATAAAGACATGTTATGACTACTTATGAGTTCACTTGACAAGAAATGTAGGAAATAGGCATCCTAGTAGTCAAAATGGCCATACTCGGGCCATTTTGGTTGAAAATGCGTTCTAAAAACCCTTTAATTGCTATTTTCTTTTAATTTCAAGCCTTAGCCACCTATAAATAAGTGATAAAGACATGTTATGACTATTTATGAGTTCAATTGACAAGAAATGTAGGAAATAGACATCCTAGTAGTCAAAATGGCCATACTCGGGCCATTTTGGTTGAAAATGCGTTCTAAAACCCCTTAATTGCTATTTTCTTGTAATTTCAAGCCTTAGCCACCTATAAATAAGTGATAAAGACATGTTATGACTATTTATGAGTTCACTTGACAAGAAATGTAGGAAATAGGCATCCTAGTAGTCAAAATGGCCATACTCGGGCCATTTTGGTTGAAAATGCGTTCTAAAACCCCTTAATTGCTATTTTCTTGTAATTTCAAGCCTTAGGCACCTATAAATAAGTGATAAAGACATGTTATGACTATTTATGAGTTCACTTGACAAGAAATGTAGGAAATAGGCATCCTAGTAGTCAAAATGGCCATACTCGGGCCATTTTGGTTGAAAATGCGTTCTAAAACCCTTAATTGCTATTTTCTTGTAATTTCAAGCCTTAGCCACCTATAAATAAGTGATAAAGACATGTTATGACTATTTATGAGTTCACTTGACAAGAAAT
Organism: Chenopodium quinoa; assembly: GCF_001683475.1. Lineage (NCBI taxonomy): Eukaryota > Viridiplantae > Streptophyta > Magnoliopsida > Caryophyllales > Amaranthaceae > Chenopodium > Chenopodium quinoa. Next base: position 26,469 of record NW_018744810.1, on the reverse strand, counting down.
GTAGGAAATAGGCATCCTAGTAGTCAAAATGGCCATTACTCGGGCCATTTTGGTTGAAAATGCGTTCTAAAACCCCTTAATTGCTATTTTCTTGTAATTTCAAGCCTTAGCCACCTATAAATAAGTGATAAAGACATTTTACGACTATTTATGAGTTCACTTGACAAGAAATGTAGGAAATAGGCATCCTAGTAGTCAAAATGGCCATACTAGGGCCATTTTGGTTGAAAATGCGTTCTAAAACCCCTTAATTGCTATTTTCTTGTAATTTCAAGCCTTAGCCACCTATAAATAAGTGATAAAGACATGTTATGACTATTTATGAGTTCACTTGACAAGAAATGTAGGAAATAGGAATCCTAGTAGTCAAAATGGCCATACTCGGGCCATTTTGGTTGAAAATGCGTTCTAAAACCCCTTAATTGCTATTTTCTTGTAATTTCAAGCCTTAGCCACCTATAAATAAGTGATAAAGACATGTTATGACTATTTATGAGTTCACTTGACAAGAAATGTAGGAAATAGGCATCCTAGTAGTCAAAATGGCCATACTCGGGCCATTTTGGTTGAAAATGCGTTCTAAAACACCTTAATTGCTATTTTCTTGTAATTTCAAGCCTTAGACACCTATAAATAAGTGATAAAGACATGTTACGACTATTTATGAGTTCAATTGACAAGAAATGTAGGAAATAGGAATCCTAGTAGTCAAAATGGCCATACTCGGGCCATTTTGGTTGAAAATGCGTTCTAAAACCCCTTAATTGCTATTTTCTTGTAATTTCAAGCCTTAGCCACCTATAAATAAGTGATAAAGACATGTTATGACTATTTATGAGTTCACTTGACAAGAAATGTAGGAAATAGGCATCCTAGTAGTCAAAATGGCCTTACTCGGGCCATTTTGGTTGAAAATGCGTTCTAAAAACCCTTTAATTGCTATTTTCTTTTAATTTCAAGCCTTAGCCAACTATAAATAAAGTGATAAAGACATGTTACGACTATTTATGAGTTCACTTGACAAGAAATGTAGGAAATAGGCATCCTAGTAGTCAAAATGGCCATACTCGGGCCATTTTGGTTGAAAATGCGTTCAAAACCCCTTAATTGCTATTTTCTTTTAATTTCAAGCCTTAGTACCTATAAATAAGTGATAAAGACATGTTATGACTATTTATGAGTTCACTTGACAAGAAATGTAGGAAATAGGCATCCTAGTAGTCAAAATGGCATTACTCGGGCCGTTTTGGTTGAAAATGCGTTCTAAAACCCCTTAATTGCTATTTTCTTGTAATTTCAAGCCTTAGCCACCTATAAATAAGTGATAAAGACATTTTACGACTATTTATGAGTTCACTTGACAAGAAATGTAGGAAATAGGCATCCTAGTAGTCAAAAATGGCCATACTAGGGCCATTTTAGTTGAAAATGCGTTCCAAAACCCCTTAATTGCTATTTTCTTGTAATTTCAAGACTTAGAAACTATAAATAAGTGATAAAGACATGTTATTACTATTTATGAGTTCACTTGACAAGAAATGTAGGAAATAGGCATCCTAGTAGTCAAAATGGCCATACTCGGGCCATTTTGGTTGAAAATGCGTTCTAAAACCCTTAATTGCTATTTTCTTTTAATTTGAAGCCTTAGCCACCTATAAATATATGATAAGACATGTTATGACTACTTATGAGTTCACTTGACAAGAAATGTAGGAAATAGACATCCTAGTAGTCAAAATGGCCATACTCGGGCCATTTTGGTTGAAAATGCGTTCTAAAACCCTTAATTGCTATTTTCTTTTAATTTCAAGCCTTAGCCACTATATATATGTGATAAAGACATGTTATGACTATTATGAGTTCATTGACAAGAAATGTAGGAAATAGCATCCTAGTAGTCAAAATGGCCATACTCGGGCCATTTTGGTTGAAAATGCGTTCTAAAACACCTTAATTGCTATTTTTTTGTAATTTCAAGCCTTAGCCACCTATAAATAAGTGATAAAGACATGTTATGACTATTTATGAGTTCACTTGACAAGAAATGTAGGAAATAGGCATCCTAGTAGTCAAAATGGCCTTACTCGGGCCATTTTGGTTGAAATTGCGTTCCAAAACCCCTTAATTGCTAATTTCTTGTAATTTCAAGCTTTAGCCACCTATAAATAAGTGATAAAGACATTTTATGACTACTTATGAGTTCACTTGACAAGAAATGTAGGAAATAGGCATCCTAGTAGTCAAAATGGCCATACTAGGGCCATTTTGGTTGAAAATGCGTTCTAAAACACCTTAATTGCTATTTTCTTGTAATTTCAAGACCTTAGACACCTATAAATAAGTGATAAAGACATGTTACGACTATTTATGAGTTCACTTGACAAGAAATGTAGGAAATAGGAATCCTAGTAGTCAAAATGGCCATACTCGGGCCATTTTGGTTGAAAATGCGTTCTAAAACCCCTTAATTGCTATTTTCTTGTAATTTCAAGCCTTAGCCACCTATAAATAAGTGATAAAGACATGTTATGACTATTTATGAGTTCACTTGACAAGAAATGTAGGAAATAGGCATCCTAGTAGTCAAAATGGCCATACTCGGGCCATTTTGGTTGAAAATGCGTTCTAAAACACCTTAATTGCTATTTTCTTGTAATTTCAAGCCTTAGACACCTATAAATAAGTGAATAAAGACATGTTATGACTATTTATGAGTTTCACTTGACAAGAAATGTAGGAAATAGAATCCTAGTAGTCAAAATGGCCATACTCGGGCCATTTTGGTTGAAAATGCGTTCTAAAACCCCTTAATTGCTATTTTCTTGTAATTTCAAGCCTTAGCCACCTATAAATAAGTGATAAAGACATGTTATACTATTTATGAGTTCACTTGACAAGAAATGTAGGAAATAGGCATCCTAGTAGTCAAAATGGCCATACTAGGGCCATTTTGGTTGAAAATGCGTTCCAAAACCCCTTAATTGCTATTTTCTTGTAATTTCAAGCCTTAGAAACTATGAATACGTGATAAAGACATGTTATTACTATTTATGAGTTCACTTGACAAGAAATGTAGGAAATAGGCATCCTAGTAGTCAAAATGGCCATACTCGGGCCATTTTGGTTGAAAAATGCGTTCTAAAACCCTTTAATTGCTATTTTCTTTTAATTTGAAGCCTTAGCCACTTATATATATGTGATTGTTATGACTACTTATGAGTTCAATTGACAAGAAATGTAGGAAATAGACATCCTGGTAGACAAAATGGCCATACTCGGGCCATTTTGGTTGAAAATGTGTTCTAAAACACCTTAATTGCTATTTTTTTGTAATTTCAAGCCTTAGCCACCTATAAATAAGTGATAAAGACATGTTATGACTATTTATAAGTTTACTTGACAAGAAATGTAGGAAATAGGCATCCTAGTAGTCAAAATGGCCTTACTCGGGCCATTTTGGTTGAAATTGCGTTCCAAAACCCCTTAATTGCTAATTTCTTGTAATTTCAAGCTTTAGCCACCTTTAAATAAGTGATAAAGACATTTTATGACTACTTATGAGTTCACTTGACAAGAAATGTAGGAAATAGGCGTCCTAGTAGTCAAAATGGCCATACTAGGGCCATTTTGGTTGAAAATGCGTTCTAAAACACCTTAATTGCTATTTTCTTGTCATTTCAAGACATAGACACCTATAAATAAGTAATAAAGACATGTTACGACTATTTATGATTTCAATTGACAAGAAATGTAGGTAAATAGAAGTCCTAGTAGTCAAAATGGCCATACTCGGGCCATTTTGGTTGAATATGCGTTCTAAAACCCCGTAATTGCTATTTTCTTGTAATTTCAAGCCTTAGCCACCTATAAATAAGTGATAAAGACATGTTATGACTATTTATGAGTTCACTTGACAAGAAATGTAGGAAATAGGCATCCTAGTAGTCAAAATGGCCTTACTCGGGCCATTTTTGGTTGAAATTGCGTTCAAAAACCCCTTAATTGCTAATTTCTTGTAATTTAAAGCCTTAACCACCGATAAATAAGTGATACAGACATGTTATGACTACTTATGAGTTCACTTGACAAGAAATGTAGGAAATAGGCATCCTAGTAGTCAAAATGGCCTTACTTGGGGCATTTTGGTTGAAAATGTGTTCTAAAACACCTTAATTGCTATTTTCTTGTAATTTCAAACCTTAGCCAACTATAAATAAGTGATAAAGACATGTTACGACTATTTATGAGTTCGATTGACAAGAAATGTAGGAAATAGGCATCCTAGTAGTCAAAATGGCCATACTCGGGCCATTTTGGTTGAAAATGCGTTCTAAAACCCTTAATTGCTATTTTTTTGTAATTTCAAGCCTTAGCCACCTATAAATAAGTGATAAAGACATTTATGACTATTTATGAGTTCACTTGACAAGAAATGTAGGAAATAGGCATCCTAGTAGTCAAAATGGCCTTACTCGGGCCATTTTGGTTGAAATTGCGTTCTAAAACCCCTTAATTGCTATTTCTTGTAATTTCAAGCTTTAGCCACCTATAAATAAGTGATAAAGACATTTTATGACTATTTATGAGTTCACTTGACAAGAAATGTAGGAAATAGGCATCCTAGTAGTCAAAATGGCCATACTCGGGCCATTTTGGTTGAAAATGCGTTCTAAAACCCTTAATTGCTATTTTCTTGTATTTCAAGCCACCTATAAATAAGTGATAAAGACATGTTATGACTATTTATGAGTCACTTGACAAGAAATGTAGGTAATAGAGTCCTAGTAGTCAAAATGGCCATACTCGGGCCATTTTTGTTGAAAATGCGTTCTAAAACCCCTTAATTGCTATTTTCTTGTAATTTCAAGCCTTAGCCACCTATAAATAAGTGATAAAGACATGTTATTACTATTTATGAGTTCACTTGACAAGAAATGTAGGAAATAGGCATCCTAGTAGTAAAAATGGCCATACTAGGGCCATTTAAGTTGAAAATGCGTTCCAAAACCCCTTAATTGCTATTTTCTTGTAATTTCAAGCTTAGAAAACTATAAATAAGTGATAAAGACATGTTATGACTATTTATGAGTTCACTTGACAAGAAATGTAGGAAATAGGCATCCTAGTAGTCAAAATGGCCATACTCGGGCCATTTTGGTTGAAAATGCGTTCTAAAACCCTTTAATTGCTATTTTCTTTTAATTTGAAGCCTTAGCCAACTATAAATAAGTGATAAAGACATGTTACGACTATTTATGAGTTCACTTGACAAGAAATGTAGGAAATAGGCATCCTAGTAGTCAAAATGGCCATACTCGGGCCATTTTGGTTGAAAATGCGTTCAAAAACCCCTTAATTGCTATTTTCTTTTAATTTCAAGCCTTAGGCACCTATAAATAAGTGATAAAGACATGTTATGACTATTTATGAGTTCACTTGACAAGAAATGTAGGAAATAGGCATCCTAGTAGTCAAAATGGCATTACTCGGGCCGTTTTGGTTGAAAATGCGTTCTAAAACCCCTTAATTGTTATTTTCTTGTAGTTTCAAGCCTTAGCCACCTATAAATAAGTGATAAAGACATTTTACGACTATTTATGAGTTCACTTGACAAGAAATGTAGGAAATAGGCATCCTAGTAGTAAAAATGGCCATACTAGGGCCATTTTAAGTTGAAAATGCGTTCCAAAACCCCTTAATTGCTATTTTCTTGTAATTTCAAGACTTAGAAAACTATGAATACGTGATAAAGACATGTTATTACTATTTATGAGTTCACTTGACAAGAAATGTAGGAAATAGGCATCCTAGTAGTCAAAATGGCCATACTCGGGCCATTTTGGTTGAAAATGCGTTCTAAAACCCTTAATTGCTATTTTCTTTTAATTTGAAGCCTTAGACACTTATATATATGTGATTGTTATGACTGCTTATGAGTTCAATTGACAAGAAATGTAGGAAATAGACATCCTGGTAGACAAAATGGCCATACTCGGGCCATTTTGGTTGAAAATGCGTTCTAAAACCCCTTAATTGCTATTTTTTTGTAATTTCAAGCCTTAGCCACCTATAAATAAGTGATAAAGACATGTTATTACTATTTATGAGTTCACTTGACAAGAAATGTAGGAAATAGGCATCCTAGTAGTCAAAATGGCCATACTCGGGCCATTTTGGTTGAAAATGCGTTCTAAAACCCTTTAATTGCTATTTTCTTTTAATTTGAAGCCTTAGCCAACTATAAAAAAGTGATAAAGACATGTTACGACCATTTATGAGTTCACTTGACAAGAAATGTAGGAAATAGGCATCCTAGTAGTTAAAATGGCCATACTCGGGCCATTTTGGTTGAAAATGCGTTCAAAAACCCCTTAATTGCTATTTTCTTTTAATTTCAAGCCTTAGGTACCTATAAATAAGTGATAAAGACATGTTATGACTATTTATGAGTTCACTTGACAAGAAATGTAGGAAATAGGCATCCTAGTAGTCAAAATGGCATTACTCGGGCCGTTTTGGTTGAAAATGCGTTCTAAAACCCCTTAATTGTTATTTTCTTGTAGTTTCAAGCCTTAGACACCTATAAATAAGTGATAAAGACATTTTACGACTATTTATGAGTTCACTTGACAAGAAATGTAGGAAATAGGCATCCTAGTAGTAAAAATGGCCATACTAGGGCCATTTAAGTTGAAAATGCGTTCCAAAACCCCTTAATTGCTATTTTTCTTGTAATTTCAAGACTTAGAAAACTATGAATACGTGATAAAGACATGTTATTACTATTTATGAGTTCACTTGACAAGAAATGTAGGAAATAGGCATCCTAGTAGTCAAAATGGCCATACTCGGGCCATTTTGGTTGAAAATGCGTTCTAAAACCCTTAATTGCTATTTTCTTTTAATTTGAAGCCTTAGCCACTTATATAATATGTGATTGTTATGACTACTTATGAGTTCAATTGACAAGAAATGTAGGAAATAGACATCCTGGTAGACAAAATGGCCATACTCGGGCCATTTTGGTTGAAAAAGCGTTCTAAAACCCTTTAATTGCTATTTTCTTTTAATTTGAAGCCTTAGCCACTATATATAATGTGATTGTTATGACTACTTATGAGTTCAATTGACAAGAAATGTAGGAAATAGACATCCTGGTAGACAAAATGGCCATACTCGGGCCATTTTGGTTGAAAATGTGTTCTAAAACACCTTAATTGCTATTTTTTGTAATTTCAAGCCTTAGCCACCTATAAATAAGTGATAAAGACATGTTATGACTATTTATAAGTTTACTTGACAAGAAATGTAGGAAATAGGCATCCTAGTAGTCAAAATGGCCTTACTCGGGCCATTTTGGTTGAAATTGCGTTCCAAAACCCCTTAATTGCTAATTTCTTGTAATTTCAAGCTTTAGCCACCTATAAATAAGTGATAAAGACATTTTATGACTACTTTATGAGTTCACTTGACAAGAAATGTAGGAAATAGGCGTCCTAGTAGTCAAAATGGCCATACTAGGGCCATTTTGGTTGAAAATGCGTTCTAAAACACCTTAATTGCTATTTTCTTGTCATTTCAAGACATAGACACCTATAAATAAGTAATAAAGACATGTTACGACTATTTATGATTCAATTGACAAGAAATGTAGGTAATAGAAGTCCTAGTAGTCAAAATGGCCATACTCGGGCCATTTTGGTTGAAAATGCGTTCTAAAAACCCCGTAATTGCTATTTTCTTGTAATTTCAAGCCTTAGCCACCTATAAATAAGTGATAAAGACATGTTATTACTATTTATGAGTTCACTTGACAAGAAATGTAGGAAATAGGCATCCTAGTAGTCAAAATGGCCATACTCGGGCCATTTTGGTTGAAAATGCGTTCTAAAACACCTTAATTGCTATTTTCTTGTCATTTCAAGACATAGACACCTATAAATAAGTAATAAAGACATGTTACGACTATTTATGATTTCACTTGACAAGAAATGTAGGTAATAGAAGTCCTAGTAGTCAAAATGGCCATACACGGGCCATTTTGGTTGAAAATGCGTTCTAAAACCCGTAATTGCTATTTTCTTGTAATTTCAAGCCTTAGACACCTATAAATAAGTGATAAAGACATGTTATTACTATTTATGAGTTCACTTGACAAGAAATGTAGGAAATAGGCATCCTAGTAGTAAAAATGGCCATACTAGGGCCATTTAAGTTGAAAATGCGTTCCAAAACTCCTTAATTGCTATTTTCTTGTAATTTCAAGACTTAGAAAACTATGAATACGTGATAAAGACATGTTATTACTATTTATGAGTTCACTTGACAAGAAATGTAGGAAATAGGCATCCTAGTAGTCAAAATGGCCATACTCGGGCCATTTTGGTTGAAAATGCGTTCTAAAAACCCTTTAATTGCTATTTTCTTTTAATTTGAAGCCTTATCCACCTTATATATAAGTGATAGACTTGTTATGACTACTTATGAGTTCAATTGACAAGAAATGTAGGAAATAGACATCCTAGTAGACAAAATGGCCATACTCGGGCCATTTTGGTTGAAAATGTGTTCTAAAACACCTTAATTGCTATTTTTGTGTAATTTCAAGCCTTAGCCACTATAAATAAGTGATAAAGACATTTTATGACTATTTATGAGTTTACTTGACAAGAAATGTAGGAAATAGGCATCCTAGTAGTCAAAATGGCCTTACTCGGCCATTTTGGTTGAAAATGCGTTCAAAACCCCTTAATTGCTATTTCTTGTAATTTCAAGCTTTAGCCACCTTTAAATAAGTGATAAAGACATTTTATGACTACTTATGAGTTCACTTGACAAGAAATGTAGGAAATAGGCGTCCTAGTAGTCAAAATGGCCATACTAGGGCCATTTTGGTTGAAAATGCGTTCTAAAACACCTTAATTGCTATTTTCTTGTCATTTCAAGACATAGACACCTATAAATAAGTGATAAAGACATTTTACGACTATTTATGATTCAATTGACAAGAAATGTAGGTAATAGGATCCTAGTAGTCAAAATGGCCATACTCGGGCCATTTTGGTTGAATATGCGTTCTAAAACCCCTTAATTGCTATTTTCTTGTAATTTCAAGCCTTAGCCACCTATAAATAAGTGATAAAGACATGTTATGATTATTTATGAGTTCACTTGACAAGAAATGTAGGAAATAGGCATCCTAGTAGTCAAAATGGCCTTACTCGGGCCATTTTGTTGAAATTGCGTTCAAAAACCCCTTAATTGCTAATTTCTTGTAATTTAAAGCCTTAACCACCGATAAATAAGTGATACAGACATGTTATGACTACTTATGAGTTCACTTGACAAGAAATGTAGGAAATAGGCATCCTAGTAGTGAAAATGGCCTTACTTGGGGCATTTTGGTTGAAAATGTGTTCTAAAACACCTTAATTGCTATTTTTGTGTAATTTCAAGCCTTAGCCACCTATAAATAAGTGATAAAGACATTTTATGACTATTTATAAGTTTACTTGACAAGAAATGTAGGAAATAGGCATCCTAGTAGTCAAAATGGCCTTACTCGGGCCATTTTGGTTGAAAATTGCGTTCCAAAACCCTTAATTGCTAATTTTCTTGTAATTTCAAGCTTTAGCCACCTTTAAATGAAGTGATAAAGACATTTTATGACTACTTATGAGTTCACTTGACAAGAAATGTAGGAAATAGGCGTCCTAGTAGTCAAAATGGCCATACTAGGGCCATTTTGGTTGAAAATGCGTTCTAAAACACCTTAATTGCTATTTTCTTGTCATTTCAAGACATAGCACCTATAAATAAGTAATAAAGACATGTTACGACTATTTATGATTTCAATTGACAAGAAATGTAGGTAATAGAAGTCCTAGTAGTCAAAATGGCCATACTCGGGCCATTTTGGTTGAATATGCGTTCTAAAACCCCGTAATTGCTATTTTCTTGTCATTTCAAGACATAGACACCTATAAATAAGTAATAAAGACATGTTACGACTATTTATGATTCAATTGACAAGAAATGTAGGTAATAGAAGTCCTAGTAGTCAAAATGGCCATACACGGGCCATTTTGGTTGAAAATGCGTTCTAAAACCCCGTAATTGCTATTTTCTTGTAATTTCAAGCCTTAGACACCTATAAATAAGTGATAAAGACATGTTATTACTATTTATGAGTTCACTTGACAAGAAATGTAGGAAATAGGCATCCTAGTAGTAAAAATGGCCATACTAGGGCCATTTAAGTTGAAAATGCGTTCCAAAACTCCTTAATTGCTATTTTCTTGTAATTTCAAGACCTTAGAAAACTATGAAATACGTGATAAAGACATGTTATTACTATTTATGAGTTCACTTGACAAGAAATGTAGGAAATAGGCATCCTAGTAGTCAAAATGGCCATACTCGGGCCATTTTGGTTGAAAATGCGTTCTAAAACCCTTTAATTGCTATTTTCTTTTAATTTGAAGCCTTAGTCCACTTATATATATGTGATTGTTATGACTACTTATGAGATCAATTGACAAGAAATGTAGGAAATAGACATCCTGGTAGACAAAATGGCCATACTCGGGCCATTTTGGTTGAAAATGTGTTCTAAAACACCTTAATTGCTATTTTTGTGTAATTTCAAGCCTTAGCCACCTATAAATAAGTGATAAAGACATGTTATGACTATTTATAAGTTTACTTGACAAGAAATGTAGGAAATAGGCATCCTAGTAGTCAAAATGGCCTTACTCGGGCCATTTTTGGTTGAAATTGCGTTCCAAAACCCCTTAATTGCTAATTTCTTGTAATTTCAAGCTTTTAGCCACCTTTAAATATGTGATAAAGACATTTTATGACTACTTATGAGTTCACTTGACAAGAAATGTAGGAAATAGGCGTCCTAGTAGTCAAAATGGCCATACTAGGGCCATTTTGGTTGAAAATGCGTTCTAAAACACCTTAATTGCTATTTTCTTGTCATTTCAAGACATAGACACCTATAAATAAGTAATAAAGACATGTTACGACTATTTATGATTTCAATTGACAAGAAATGTAGGTAATAGAAGTCCTAGTAGTCAAAATGGCCATACTCGGGCCATTTTGGTTGAATATGCGTTCTAAAACCCCGTAATTGCTATTTTCTTGTTAATTTTCAAGCCTTAGCCACCTATAAATAAGTGATAAGACATGTTATGATTATTTATGAGTTCACTTGACAAGAAATGTAGAAATAGGCATCCTAGTAGTCAAAATGGCCTTACTCGGGCCATTTTGGTTGAAAATTGCGTTCTAAAACCCCTTAATTGCTATTTTCTTGTAATTTAAAGCCTTAACCACCGTATAAATAAGTGATACAAGACATGTTAAGACTATTATGAGTTTCACTTGACAAGAAATGTAGGAAATAGGCATCCTAGTAGTCAAAATGGCCTTACTCGGGCCATTTTGGATGAAATTGCGTTCAAAACCCCTTAATTGCTATTTCTTGTAATTTCAAGCCTTAGAACGATAAATAAGTGATACAGACATGTTTATGACTACTTATGAGTTCATTTGACAAGAAATGTAAGAAATAGGCATCCTAGTAGTCAAAATGGCCATACTCGGGCCATTTTGGTTGAAAAGGCGTTCTAAAACCCCTTAATTGCTATTTTCTTGTAATTTCAAACTTAATCCACCTATAAATAAGTGACAAAGACATTTTACGAACTATTTATGAGTTCACTTGACAAGAAATGTAGGAAATAGGCATCCTAGTAGTCAAAATGGCATACTAGGCCATTTTGGTTGAAAATGCGTTCCAAAACCCCTTAATTGCTATTTTCTTTTAATTTCAAGCCTTAGACACCTATAAATAAGTGATAAAGACATGTTTTACTTATGACTTACTGTTATGAATGTTTCAGCTTGCACCTATAAAAATGATAGACATGTTACGACTATATGAGTCATCCTTGAGATCTAAGTCAAAATGGCCATACTAGGGCCATTTTGGTTGAAAATGCGTTTCTAAAAAACCTTAATTGCTATTTTTCTTGTCATTTCAAGACTTAGGCACCTATATATAAGTGATTAAAGACATGTTACGGACTATTTATGAGTTCACTTGACAAGAAATGTAGGAAAATAGGCATCCTAGTAGTCAAAATGGCCATACTCGGGCCATTTTTTGGTTGAAAATGTGTTCTAAAAACCTCTTAATTGCTATTTTATTGTAATATCAAGCCTTAGCCACCTATAAATAAGTGATAAAGACATGTTATGACTATTATGAGTTTCACTTGACAAGAAATGTAGGAAATAGGCTCCTAGTAGTCAAAATGGCCTTACTCGGGCCATTTTGGTTGAAATTGCGTTCAAAAACCCTTAATTGCTAATTTCTTGTAATTTAAAGCCTTAAAAACCGATAAATAAGTGATACAGACATGTTATGACTACTTATGAGTTCATTGACAAGAAATGTAAGAAATAGGCATCTAGTAGTCAAAATGGCCATTACTCAGGCCATTTTGGTTGAAAATGCGTTCTAAAACCCTTAATTGCTATTTTCTTGTAATTTCAAGACCTTAGCCACCTATAAATAAGTGATAAAAGACATTTTACGACTATTTATGAGTTCACTTGACAAGAAATGTAGGAAATAGGCATCCTAGTAGTCAAAATGGCCATACTCGGGCCATTTTGGTTGAAAATGCGTTCCAAAACCCCTTAATTGCTATTTTCTTTTAATTTCAAGCCTTAGACACCTATAAATAAGTGATAAAGACATGTTATAACTATTTATGAGTTCACTTGACAAGAAATGTAGGAAATAGGAATCCTAGTAGTCAAAATGGCATTTACTCGGGCCGTTTTGGTTGAAAAGGCGTTCTAAAACCCCTTAATTGCTATTTTCTTGTAATTTCAAGCCTTATCCACCTATAAATAAGTGATAAAGACATTTTACGACTATTTATGAGTTCACTTGACAAGAAATGTAGGAAATAGGCATCCTAGTAGTCAAAATGGCCATACTAGGGCCATTTTGGTTGAAAATGCGTTCCAAAACCCTTAATTGCTATTTTCTTGTAATTTCAAGCCTTAGCCACCTATAAATAAGTGAATAAAGACATGTTATGACTATTTATGAGTTCACTTGACAAGAAATGTAGGAAATAGGCATCCTAGTAGTCAAAATGGCCTTACTCGGGCCATTTTGGTTGAAATTGCGTTCAAAAACCCCTTAATTGCTATTTCTTGTAATTTAAAGCCTTAACCACCTATAAATAAGTGATAAGACATGTTATGACTATTTATGAGTTCACTTGACAAGAAATGTAGGAAATAGGCATCCTAGTAGTCAAAATGGCCTTATTTGGGGCATTTTGGTTGAAAATGTGTTCTAAAACACCTTAATTGCTATTTTCTTGTAATTTCAAGCCTTAGACACCTATAAATAAGTGATAAAGACATGTTACGACTATTTATGAGTTCACTTGACAAGAAATGTAGGAAATAGGCATCCTAGTAGTCAAAATGGCCATACTCGGGCCATTTTGGTTGAAAATGCCTAAAACCTTAATTGCTATTTTCTTTTAATTTCAAGCCTTAGCCACTTATAAATAAGTGATAAAGACATGTTATGACTATTTATGAGTTCACTTGAAAGAATGTAGGAAATAGGCATCCTGGTAGTCAAAATGGCCATACTCGGGCCATTTTGGTTGAAAATGCGTTCTAAAACCCCTTAATTGCTATTTTCTTGTAATTTCAAGCCTTATCCACCTATAAATAAGTGATAAAGACATGTTATGACTATTTATGAGTTCACTTGACAAGAAATGTAGGAAAAGGCATCCTAGTAGTCAAAATGGCCTTACTCGGCCATTTTGGTTGAAAATGCGTTCTAAAAACCCCTTAATTGCTATTTTCTTGTAATTTCAAGCCTTAGCCACCTATAAATAAGTGATAAAGACATGTTATGACTATTTATGAGTTCACTTGACAAGAAATGTAGGAAATAGGCATCCTAGTAGTCAAAATGGCCATACTCGGGCCATTTTGGTTGAAAATGCGTTCCAAAACCCCTTAATTGCTATTTTCTTGTAATTTCAAGCCTTACACCTATAAATAAGTGATAAAGACATGTTATGAGTTCACTTTTTATGAGTGAGGAAAGACATCGACTCATGTAGCCTAGTAGTCAAAATGGCCTACTCGGGCCATTTTGGTTGAAAATGCGTTTTAAAACACCTTAATTGCTATTTTCTTGTAATTTCAAGCCTTAACCTATAAATAAGTGATAAAGACATGTTATGACTATTTATGAGTTCACTTGACAAGAAATGTAGGAAATAGGCATCCTAGTAGTCAAAATGGCCTACTCGGGCCATTTTGGTTGAAAATGTGTTCTAAAACCCCTTAATTGCTATTTTTTGTAATTTCAAGCCTTGCCACCTATAAATAAGTGATAAAGACATGTTATGACTATTTATGAGTTCACTTGACAAGAAATGTAGGAAATAGGCATCCTAGTAGTCAAAATGGCCTTACTCGGGCCATTTTGGTTGAAATTGCGTTCTAAAAACCCCTTAATTGCTATTTCTTGTAATTTAAAGCCTTAAAATAAATAAGTGATAAAGACATGTTATGACTATTATGAGTTCACTTGACAAGAAATGTAGGAAATAGGCATCCTAGTAGTCAAAATGGCCTTACTCGGGCCATTTTGGTTGAAAATGCGTTCTAAAACCTTTAATTGCTATTTTCTTGTAATTTCAAGCCTTGCCACTATAAATAAGTGATAAAGACATGTTATGACTTTTTATGAGTTCACTTGACAAGAAATGTAGGAAATAGGCATCCTAGTAGTCAAAATGGCCTTACTCGGGCCATTTTGGTTGAAAATGCGTTCTAAACCCCCTTAATTGCTATTTCTTGTAATTTCAAGCCTTTCCCTATAAATAAGTGATAAAGACATTTTATGACTATTATGAGTTCACTTGACAAGAAATGTAGGAAATAGGCATCCTAGTAGTCAAAATGGCCTTACTCGGGCCATTTTGGTTGAAAATGCGTTCTAAAACCCTTAATTGCTATTTTCTTGTAATTTCAAGCCTTGCCACCTATAAATAAGTGATAAAGACATGTTATGACTATTTATGAGTTCACTTGACAAGAAATGTAGGAAATAGGCATCCTAGTAGTCAAAATGGCCTTACTCGGGCCATTTTGGTTGAAAATGCGTTCTAAAACCCTTAATTGCTATTTTCTTGTAATTTCAAGCCTTAACCTATAAATAAGTGATAAAGACATGTTATGACTATTTATGAGTTCACTTGACAAGAAATGTAGGAAATAGGCATCCTAGTAGTCAAAATGGCCTTACTCGGGCCATTTTGGTTGAAAATGCGTTCTAAAACCCCTTAATTGCTATTTTCTTGTAATTTCAAGCCTTGCCACCTATAAATAAGTGATAAAGACATTTTTGACTATTTATGAGTTCACTTGACAAGAAATGTAGGAAATAGGCATCCTAGTAGTCAAAATGGCCTTACTCGGGCCATTTTGGTTGAAAATGCGTTCTAAAACCCTTAATTGCTATTTTCTTGTAATTTCAAGCTTGCACCTATAAATAAGTGATAAAGACATGTTATGACTATTTATGAGTTCACTAACAAGAAATGTAGGAATAGAATCCTAGTAGTCAAAATGGCCTTACTCGGGCCATTTTGGTTGAAAATGCGTTCTAAAACCTTTAATTGCTATTTTCTTTTAATTTCAAGCCTTAGCCACTATAAATAAGTGATAAAGTTTATGACTATTATGAGTTCACTTGACAAGAAATGTAGGAAATAGGCATCCTAGTAGTCAAAATGGCCTTACTCGGGCCATTTTGGTTGAAAATGCGTTCTAAACCCTTAATTGCTATTTTCTTGTAATTTCAAGCCTTAGCCACTATAAATAAGTGATAAAGACATGTTATGACTATTTATGAGTTCACTTGACAAGAAATGTAGGAAATAGGCATCCTAGTAGTCAAATGGCCTTACTCGGGCCATTTTGGTTGAAATTGCGTTCTAAAACCCCTTAATTGCTATTTTCTTGTAATTTCAAGACCTATAAATAAGTGATAAAGACATTTTATGACTATTTATGAGTTCACTTGACAAGAAATGTAGGAAATAGGCATCCTAGTAGTCAAAATGGCCTTACTCGGGCCATTTTGGTTGAAAATGCGTTCTAAAACCCCTTAATTGCTATTTTCTTGTAATTTCAAGCCTTCCACCTATAAATAAGTGATAAAGACATGTTATGACTATTTATGAGTTCACTTACAAGAAATGTAGGAAATAGGATCCTAGTAGTCAAAATGGCCTTACTCGGGCCATTTTGGTTGAAAATGCGTTCTAAAACCCTTAATTGCTATTTTCTTGTAATTTCAAGCCTTGCCACCTATAAATAAGTGATAAAGACATGTTATGACTATTTATGAGTTCACTTGACAAGAAATGTAGGAAATAGGCATCCTAGTAGTCAAAATGGCCTTACTCGGGCCATTTTGGTTGAAATTGCGTTCTAAAACCCCTTAATTGCTATTTCTTGTAATTTCAAGCTTTAGCCACCTATAAATAAGTGATAAAGACATTTTATGACTATTATGAGTTCACTTGACAAGAAATGTAGGAAATAGGCATCCTAGTAGTCAAAATGGCCCTCGGGCCATTTTGGTTGAAAATGCGTTCTAAAACCCTTAATTGCTATTTTCTTGTATTTCAAGCCACCTATAAATAAGTGATAAAGACATGTTATGACTATTTATGAGTTCACTTGACAAGAAATGTAGGAAATAGTCCTAGTAGTCAAAATGGCCATACTCGGGCCATTTTGGTTGAAAATGCGTTCTAAAACCCCTTAATTGCTATTTTCTTGTAATTTCAAGCCTTGCCACCTATAAATAAGTGATAAAGACATGTTATGACTATTTATGAGTTCACTTGACAAGAAATGTAGGAAATAGGCATCCTAGTAGTCAAAATGGCCTTACTCGGGCCATTTTGGTTGAAATTGCGTTCAAAACCCCTTAATTGCTATTTCTTGTAATTTCAAGCCTTTAAATAAGTGATAAAGACATGTTATGACTATTTATGAGTTCACTTGACAAGAAATGTGGAAATAGGCATCCTAGTAGTCAAAATGGCCTTACTCGGGCCATTTTGGTTGAAAATGCGTTCTAAACCCTTAATTGCTATTTTCTTGTAATTTCAAGCCTTGCCACTATAAATAAGTGATAAAGACATGTTATGACTATTTATGAGTTCACTTGACAAGAAATGTAGGAAATAGGCATCCTAGTAGTCAAAATGGCCTTACTCGGCCATTTTGGTTGAAAATGCGTTCTAAAACCCCTTAATTGCTATTTTCTTTAATTTCAAGCCTTGGACCTATAATAAGTGATAAAGACATGTTATGACTATTTATGAGTTCACTTGACAAGAAATGTAGGAAATAGGCATCCTAGTAGTCAAAATGGCCTTACTCGGGCCATTTTGGTTGAAAATGCGTTCTAAAACCCCTTAATTGCTATTTTCTTGTAATTTCAAGCCTTGCCACTATAAATAAGTGATAAAGACATTTTATGACTATTTATGAGTTCACTTGACAAGAAATGTAGGAAATAGGCATCCTAGTAGTAAAATGGCCTACTGGGCCATTTTGTTGAAAATGCGTTCCAAAACCCCTTAATTGCTATTTTCTTGTAATTTCAAGCTTATATAATAAGTGATAAAGACATGTTATGACTATTTATGAGTTCACTTGACAAGAAATGTAGGAAATAGGCATCCTAGTAGTCAAAATGGCCTTACTCGGGCCATTTTGGTTGAAAATGCGTTCTAAAACCCTTAATTGCTATTTTCTTTTAATTTCAAGCCTTAGCCATTATAATATATGTGATTGTTATGACTATTATGAGTTCACTTGACAAGAAATGTAGGAAATAGGCATCCTAGTAGTCAAAATGGCCTACTCGGGCCATTTTGGTTGAAAATGCGTTCTAAAACCCCTTAATTGCTATTTTTTGTAATTTCAAGCTTTAGTGATAAAGACATTTTATGACTATTTATGAGTTCACTTGACAAGAAATGTAGGAAATAGGCATCCTAGTAGTCAAAATGGCCTACTCGGGCCATTTTGGTTGAAAATGCGTTCTAAAACCCTTAATTGCTATTTTCTTGTATTTCAAGCCTTATAAATAAGTAAAAAGACATGTTAGACTATTTATGAGACAAGAAATGTAGGAATAGAATCCTAGTAGTCAAAATGGCCTACTCGGGCCATTTTGGTTGAAAATGCGTTCTAAAACCCCTTAATTGCTATTTTCTTGTAATTTCAAGCCTTGCCACCTATAAATAAGTGATAAAGACATGTTATGACTATTTATGAGTTCACTTGACAAGAAATGTAGGAAATAGGCATCCTAGTAGTCAAAATGGCCTTACTCGGGCCATTTTTGTTGAAATTGCGTTCAAAACCCTTAATTGCTATTTCTTGTAATTTCAAGCCTTAACCACATAAATAAGTGATAGACATGTTATGACTATTATGAGTTCACTTGACAAGAAATGTAGGAAATAGGCATCCTAGTAGTCAAAATGGCCTTACTCGGGCCATTTTGGTTGAAAATGCGTTCTAAAACCCTTAATTGCTATTTTCTTGTAATTTCAAGCCTTGCCACTATAAATAAGTGATAAAGACATGTTATGACTTTTATGAGTTCACTTGACAAGAAATGTAGGAAATAGGCATCCTAGTAGTCAAAATGGCCTACTCGGGCCATTTTGGTTGAAAATGCGTTCTAAAACCCCTTAATTGCTATTTTCTTGTAATTTCAAGCCTTGCCACCTATAAATAAGTGATAAAGACATGTTATGACTATTTATGAGTTCACTTGACAAGAAATGTAGGAAATAGGCATCCTAGTAGTCAAAATGGCCTTACTCGGGCCATTTTGGTTGAAAATGCGTTCTAAAACCCCTTAATTGCTATTTTCTTGTAATTTAAAGCCTTACCACCTATAAATAAGTGATAAAGACATTTTATGACTATTTATGAGTTCACTTGACAAGAAATGTAGGAAATAGGCATCCTAGTAGTCAAAATGGCCTTACTCGGGCCATTTTGGTTGAAATTGCGTTCTAAAACCCTTAATTGCTATTTTCTTTTAATTTCAAGCCTTATAAGTGATAAAGACATGTTATGACTATTTATGAGTTCACTTGACAAGAAATGTAGGAAATAGGCATCCTAGTAGTCAAAATGGCCTTACTCGGGCCATTTTTGGTTGAAAATGCGTTCTAAAACCCCTTAATTGCTATTTTCTTGTAATTTCAAGCCTTACCACCTATAAATAAGTGATAAAGACATTTTATTACTATTTATGAGTTCACTTGACAAGAAATGTAGGAAATAGGCATCCTAGTAGTCAAAATGGCCTTACTCGGGCCATTTTGGTTGAAATTGCGTTAAAACCCCTTAATTGCTATTTCTTGTAATTTAAAGCCTTACCACCTATAAATAAGTGATAAAGACATGTTATGACTATTTATGAGTTCACTTGACAAGAAATGTAGGAAATAGGCATCCTAGTAGTCAAAATGGCCTTACTCGGGCCATTTTGGTTGAAATTGCGTTCAAAAACCCCTTAATTGCTATTTTCTTGTAATTTAAAGCCTTAACCACCTATAAATAAGTGATAAGACATGTTATGACTATTTATGAGTTCACTTGACAAGAAATGTAGGAAATAGGCATCCTAGTAGTCAAAATGGCCTTACTCGGGCCATTTTGGTTGAAAATGTAAAACCCTTAATTGCTATTTTCTTGTAATTTCAAGCCTTAGCCACTATAAATAAGTGATAAAGACATGTTATGACTATTTATGAGTTCACTTGAGAAATGTAGGAAATAGGCATCCTAGTCAAAATGGCCTACTCGGGCCATTTTGGTTGAAAATGCGTTCTAAAACCCCTTAATTGCTATTTTCTTGTAATTTCAAGCCTTGCCACCTATAAATAAGTGATAAAGACATGTTATGACTATTTATGAGTTCACTTGACAAGAATGTAGGAAATAGGCATCCTAGTAGTCAAAATGGCCTTACTCGGGCCATTTTGGTTGAAAATGCGTTCTAAAACCCCTTAATTGCTATTTTCTTGTAATTTCAAGCTTTACCCACCTTTAAATAAGTGATAAAGACATTTATGACTATTATGAGTTCACTTGACAAGAAATGTAGGAAATAGGCATCCTAGTAGTCAAAATGGCCTACTCGGGCCATTTTGTTGAAAATGCGTTCTAAAACCCTTAATTGCTATTTTCTTGTAATTTCAAGCCCCTATAAATATGTAATAAAGACATGTTATGACTATTTATGATTTCAATTGACAAGAAATGTAGGAATAGAATCCTAGTAGTCAAAATGGCCTACTCGGGCCATTTTGGTTGAAAATGCGTTCTAAAACCCCTTAATTGCTATTTTCTTGTAATTTCAAGCCTTGCCACCTATAAATAAGTGATAAAGACATGTTATGACTATTTATGAGTTCACTTGACAAGAAATGTAGGAAATAGGCATCCTAGTAGTCAAAATGGCCTTACTCGGGCCATTTTGGTTGAAAATTGCGTTCTAAAACCCTTAATTGCTATTTCTTGTAATTTCAAGCCTTAACCACCTATAAATAAGTGATAAGACATGTTATGACTATTATGAGTTCACTTGACAAGAAATGTAGGAAATAGGCATCCTAGTAGTCAAAATGGCCTTACTCGGGCATTTTGGTTGAAAATGCGTTCTAAAACCCTTAATTGCTATTTTCTTGTAATTTCAAGCCTTAGCCACTATAAATAAGTGATAAAGACATGTTATGACTATTTATGAGTTCACTTGACAAAAATGTAGGAAATAGGCATCCTAGTAGTCAAAATGGCCTTACTCGGGCCATTTTGGTTGAAAATGCGTTCTAAAACCCCTTAATTGCTATTTTCTTGTAATTTCAAGCCTTATATAAATAAGTGATAAAGACATGTTATGACTATTTATGAGTTCACTTGACAAGAAATGTAGGAAATAGGCATCCTAGTAGTCAAAATGGCCTTACTCGGGCCATTTTGGTTGAAAATGCGTTCTAAAACCCCTTAATTGCTATTTTCTTGTAATTTCAAGCCTTACCACCTATAAATAAGTGATAAAGACATTTTATGACTATTTATGAGTTCACTTGACAAGAAATGTAGGAAATAGGCATCCTAGTAGTCAAAATGGCCTTACTCGGGCCATTTTGGTTGAAAATGCGTTCTAAAACCCTTAATTGCTATTTTCTTTTAATTTCAAGCCTTGTAAATAAGTGATAAAGACATGTTATGACTATTTATGAGTTCACTTGACAAGAAATGTAGGAAATAGGCATCCTAGTAGTCAAAATGGCCTTACTCGGGCCATTTTGGTTGAAAATGCGTTCTAAAACCCCTTAATTGCTATTTTCTTGTAATTTCAAGCCTTCCACCTATAAATAAGTGATAAAGACATTTTATGACTATTTATGAGTTCACTTGACAAGAAATGTAGGAAATAGGCA
Source organism: Chenopodium quinoa (assembly GCF_001683475.1). Taxonomy (NCBI): domain Eukaryota; kingdom Viridiplantae; phylum Streptophyta; class Magnoliopsida; order Caryophyllales; family Amaranthaceae; genus Chenopodium; species Chenopodium quinoa. The sequence goes on along the minus strand of NW_018744810.1, from coordinate 4,846 downwards.
TCCTAGTAGTCAAAATGGCCTTACTCGGGCCATTTTGGTTGAAAATGCGTTCTAAAACCCTTAATTGCTATTTTCTTGTAATTTCAAGCCTTAACCACCTATAAATAAGTGATAAAGACATGTTATGACTATTTATGAGTTCACTTGACAAGAAATGTAGGAAATAGGCATCCTAGTAGTCAAAATGGCCTTACTCGGGCCATTTTGGTTGAAAATGCGTTCTAAAACCCCTTAATTGCTATTTTCTTGTAATTTAGCCTTCCACCTATAAATAAGTGATAAAGACATGTTATGACTATTTATGAGTTCACTTGAAAGAAATGTAGGAAATAGGCATCCTAGTAGTCAAAATGGCCTTACTCGGGCCATTTTGGTTGAAAATGCGTTCTAAAACCCTTAATTGCTATTTTCTTGTAATTTCAAGCCTTGCCACTATAAAAAGTGATAAAGACATGTTATGACTATTTATGAGTTCACTTGACAAGAAATGTAGGAAATAGGCATCCTAGTAGTCAAAATGGCCATACTCGGGCCATTTTGGTTGAAAATGCGTTCTAAAACCCCTTAATTGCTATTTTCTTGTAATTTCAAGCCTTTATAAATAAGTGATAAAGACATGTTATGACTATTTATGAGTTCACTTGACAAGAAATGTAGGAAATAGGCATCCTAGTAGTCAAAATGGCCTTACTCGGGCCATTTTGGTTGAAAATGCGTTCTAAACCCCTTAATTGCTATTTTTTGTAATTTAAGCCTTCCACCTATAAATAAGTGATAAAGACATTTTATGACTATTTATGAGTTCACTTGACAAGAAATGTAGGAAATAGGCATCCTAGTAGTCAAAATGGCCTTACTCGGGCCATTTTGGTTGAAAATGCGTTCTAAAAACCCCTTAATTGCTATTTTCTTGTAATTTCAAGCCTTAACCACCTATAAATAAGTGATAAAGACATTTATGACTATTTATGAGTTCACTTGACAAGAAATGTAGGAAATAGGCATCCTAGTAGTCAAAATGGCCTTACTCGGGCCATTTTGGTTGAAAATGCGTTCTAAAACCCCTTAATTGCTATTTCTTGTAATTTCAAGCCTTCCACCTATAAATAAGTGATAAAGACATGTTATGACTATTTATGAGTTCACTTGACAAGAAATGTAGGAAATAGGCATCCTAGTAGTCAAAATGGCCTTACTCGGGCATTTTGGTTGAAAATGCGTTCTAAAACCCTTAATTGCTATTTTCTTGTAATTTCAAGCCTTGCCACTATAAATAAGTGATAAAGACATGTTACTATTTATGAGTTCACTTGACAAGAAATGTAGGAAATAGGCATCCTAGTAGTCAAAATGGCCTACTCGGGCCATTTTGGTTGAAAATGCGTTCTAAACCCCTTAATTGCTATTTTCTTGTAATTTCAAGCCTTACCACCTATAAATAAGTGATAAAGACATGTTATGACTATTTATGAGTTCACTTGACAAGAAATGTAGGAAATAGGCATCCTAGTAGTCAAAATGGCCTACTCGGCCATTTTGGTTGAAAATGCGTTCTAAAACCCCTTAATTGCTATTTCTTGTAATTTCAAGCCTATAAATAAGTGATAAAGACATTTTATGACTATTATGAGTTCACTTGACAAGAAATGTAGGAAATAGGCATCCTAGTAGTCAAAATGAGGGCCATTTTGGTTGAAATGCGTTCTAAAACCCTTAATTGCTATTTTCTTGTATTTCAAGTTATAAATCATGTTATTATTTATGGACAAGAAATGTAGGAAATAGTCCTAGTAGTCAAAATGGCCTACTCGGGCCATTTTGGTTGAAAATGCGTTCTAAAACCCCTTAATTGCTATTTTCTTGTAATTTCAAGCCTTGCCACCTATAAATAAGTGATAAAGACATGTTATGACTATTTATGAGTTCACTTGACAAGAAATGTAGGAAATAGGCATCCTAGTAGTCAAAATGGCCTTACTCGGGCCATTTTGGTTGAAATTGCGTTCTAAAACCCCTTAATTGCTATTTCTTGTAATTTAAAGCCTTAACCAATAAATAAGTGATAAGACATGTTTGACTATTTATGAGTTCACTTGACAAGAAATGTAGGAAATAGGCATCCTAGTAGTCAAAATGGCCTTACTCGGGCATTTTGGTTGAAAATGCGTTCTAAAACCCTTAATTGCTATTTTCTTGTAATTTCAAGCCTTCCACTATAAATAAGTGATAAAGACATGTGACTATTTATGAGTTCACTTGACAAGAAATGTAGGAAATAGGCATCCTAGTAGTCAAAATGGCCATACTCGGGCCATTTTGGTTGAAAATGCGTTCTAAAACCCCTTAATTGCTATTTTCTTGTAATTTCAAGCCTTACCACCTATAAATAAGTGATAAAGACATGTTATGACTATTTATGAGTTCACTTGACAAGATGTAGGAAATAGGCATCCTAGTAGTCAAAATGGCCTTGGGCCATTTTGGTTGAAAATGCGTTCTAAAACCCCTTAATTGCTATTTCTTGTAATTTAAAGCCTTACCACCTATAAATAAGTGATAAAGACATTTTATGACTATTTATGAGTTCACTTGACAAGAAATGTAGGAAATAGGCATCCTAGTAGTCAAAATGGCCTTACTCGGGCCATTTTGGTTGAAAATGCGTTCTAAAACCCCTTAATTGCTATTTTCTTGTAATTTCAAGCCTTGTAAATAAGTGATAAAGACATGTTATGACTATTTATGAGTTCACTTGACAAGAAATGTAGGAAATAGGCATCCTAGTAGTCAAAATGGCCTTACTCGGGCCATTTTGGTTGAAAATGCGTTCTAAAAACCCCTTAATTGCTATTTTCTTGTAATTTCAAGCCTTCCACCTATAATAAGTGATAAAGACATTTTATGACTATTTATGAGTTCACTTGACAAGAAATGTAGGAAATAGGCATCCTAGTAGTCAAAATGGCCTTACTCGGGCCATTTTGGTTGAAAATGCGTTCTAAAACCCCTTAATTGCTATTTTCTTGTAATTTAAAGCCTTACCACCTATAAATAAGTGATAAAGACATGTTATGACTATTTATGAGTTCACTTGACAAGAAATGTAGGAAATAGGCATCCTAGTAGTCAAAATGGCCTTACTCGGGCCATTTTGGTTGAAAATGCGTTCTAAAACCCCTTAATTGCTATTTCTTGTAATTTCAAGCCTTGCCACCTATAAATAAGTGATAAAGACATGTTATGACTATTTATGAGTTCACTTGACAAAATGTAGGAAATAGGCATCCTAGTAGTCAAAATGGCCTTACTCGGGCCATTTTGGTTGAAATGCGTTCAAAAACCCCTTAATTGCTATTTCTTGTAATTTCAAGCCTTATAAATAAGTGATAAGACATGTTATGACTATTTATGAGTTCACTTGACAAGAAATGTAGGAAATAGGCATCCTAGTAGTCAAAATGGCCTTACTCGGGCCATTTTGGTTGAAAATGCGTTCTAAAACCCTTAATTGCTATTTTCTTGTAATTTCAAGCCTTGCCACTATAAATAAGTGATAAAGACATGTTATGACTATTTATGAGTTCACTTGACAAGAAATGTAGGAAATAGGCATCCTAGTAGTCAAAATGGCCTTACTCGGGCCATTTTGGTTGAAAATGCGTTCTAAAACCCCTTAATTGCTATTTTCTTGTAATTTCAAGCCTTGCCACCTATAAATAAGTGATAAAGACATGTTATGACTATTTATGAGTTCACTTGACAAGAAATGTAGGAAATAGGCATCCTAGTAGTCAAAATGGCCTTACTCGGGCCATTTTGGTTGAAAATGCGTTCTAAAACCCCTTAATTGCTATTTTCTTGTAATTTCAAGCCTTTCCACCTATAAATAAGTGATAAAGACATTTTATGACTATTTATGAGTTCACTTGACAAGAAATGTAGGAAATAGGCATCCTAGTAGTCAAAATGGCCTTACTCGGGCCATTTTGGTTGAAAATGCGTTCTAAAACCCCTTAATTGCTATTTTCTTGTAATTTAAGCCTTCCACCTATAAATAAGTGATAAAGACATGTTATGACTATTTATGAGTTCACTTGACAAGAAATGTAGGAAATAGGCATCCTAGTAGTCAAAATGGCCTTACTCGGGCCATTTTGGTTGAAAATGCGTTCTAAAACCCCTTAATTGCTATTTTCTTGTAATTTCAAGCCTTCCACATAAAATAAGTGATAAAGACATGTTATGACTATTTATGAGTTCACTTGACAAGAAATGTAGGAAATAGGCATCCTAGTAGTCAAAATGGCCTTACTCGGGCCATTTTGGTTGAAAATGCGTTCTAAAACCTTAATTGCTATTTCTTGTAATTTAAAGCCTTAACCACCTATAAATAAGTGATAAAGACATGTTATGACTATTATGAGTTCACTTGACAAGAAATGTAGGAAATAGGCATCCTAGTAGTCAAAATGGCCTTACTCGGGCCATTTTGGTTGAAAATGCGTTCTAAAACCCTTAATTGCTATTTTCTTGTAATTTCAAGCCTTGCCACTATAAATAAGTGATAAAGACATGTTATGACTATTTATGAGTTCACTTGACAAGAAAATGTAGGAAATAGGCATCCTAGTAGTCAAAATGGCCTTACTCGGGCCATTTTGGTTGAAAATGCGTTCTAAAACCCCTTAATTGCTATTTTCTTGTAATTTCAAGCCTTAACCACCTATAAATAAGTGATAAAGACATGTTATGACTATTTATGAGTTCACTTGACAAGAAATGTAGGAAATAGGCATCCTAGTAGTCAAAATGGCCTACTCGGGCCATTTTGGTTGAAAATGCGTTC
>NW_018744809.1:0-25200 GCF_001683475.1 Chenopodium quinoa | reverse complement strand
AACAGACATTTGCTGATGAGATCTGAAGAGCTCCAGTATCTATGAGGATTCGACCAACTCTCTGGTTGGCCACTTTACATTCAATAACGAGAGGGTCGTCATGCGGCCCCCTTATTCCTCCTAGATCTTCTTCAGTGATGACAATCTCAGGAAATGTATATTTGGACGGTCGTTCTTGGTGAACGGAATTTACATCTAACCGCCTTATATTATCTTTGTTGCCCCTAATAGTGGGGCCGCCTCCTGAGAAGCCGCCTGCAATGGTGTAGACGACTGCATCATCTGTATCGGAACTGTCGGCCTGTTGATTCTTTTTGGCCGACTGCTTTTTTGAGGAAGTATTCCCCGTAGATTTCTTGACATAAGTGTCAAGATCACCTTGATCAGCCAAGCGGTCTAGGTACCGCATGAGACTAATGCAGTCGTTGGTGTGATGACCAATGTCATCATGATAAGCACAGATTTTGTCTTGGTTCCGGTTGCTCGCAGAACCCTTCATGGGGAGCGGTTTCTCAATTGAGAGCCGTCCCTTTATTTCTTTTAGGATAAACTGGTTATCCTTGTTAAACACATACTTTGGGGAGTATGGTTTGAATTCCTTTTTCTTCTTGGCCGGCTGTTTAGAGGAATCAGCCGCCCAGACCCCTTTTTCTTTTTCATCTTTGTTGGACGACTGTTTCTGTCGTCCTTCTCTATTGTCGAACCTCTTCCCGTCCGACTGTTTCATTGTACACAGATCAGTCGCCTGTATATAGGCTTCTGCTTCAATCAAGGCCTCTTGAAGAGTCGCCACCCTTTTTCGAACTAAATCAAATTTGAAGGTAGACCCGTCTTTGAGACCTCTAAAAAAGTCAGTATAAGCTACCTCATCCGGTAACCCTTGAATCTGTATTCTCATCAGGTTGAACCGCCTGATGTAGGAACGAAGCCCCTCCTTTTCACCCTGCTGAATTGTTCCCAAATCAAGGGTCGTTTTCTTCGCAGGGATGTTCATTGCAAAGTTGGAGGCAAATAAGTAAGCAAGCGTCCTGAAACTGTTTACACAACCAGTCGGCAGGTTGCCGAACCATTGCTGTGCAATTCCCTTGAGAGTTGCTGGGAAACCTTGCACCAAGTGGGATCATCCAACCCTTGAAGGTACATCAGGTTGGTGAATGCCATCAGATGGTCTTCCGGGTTAGTAGTGCCATCATAGGCGCCTACTAAAACATTTTTTACTTTGGCCGGCTGAGCGGCTTCAGTAATTTCCTTGGAGAAGGCCGACGGCTGTTCACCAAGTCTAAGCAGCCGTAGCTGCCAGTCCATAGGTTGGACGTTTTTTGCTGCAGGTCCAAATGGAGGTGGCTGCATAAAATATTGTTGTTGCGGCACAAATGGCAAATTTGGTACCGCCTGCGCACTATGAAAGCCAGACTGTCGGGAGGTGCCGCCTGACTGACTCTCATGGTACGACTGAGTTGGCCTTATCGAGGCATTTCGCAAACTGTCCTGAAAATTTGAAGTAGAAGCCGACTCTGATAATCGGTCACTCTTCTTCTGCTCTAGCAGGTGCCGAGCATCTGTGAACGTTTGCTTTGACCCATCCGCCTGAATATGACGAACCGGTTTCCTATTTCCCGTAGGATAAACGGAGTTTTGTGAAATCAAGAGCAGACGGCTTCCCGCTTCTTTAGATTTAGGATGGGGAGTCGCCTCTCGCCCTTGAACTGGCTTCCTCTTCAGTGAAGTGGAAGGTTTTTTGGCCGCCTGCTCTTTGACTGAAGCAGGCGGTTTTTTTGTTGATCAACTCTTGGATCTCTCCCTTGAATCCCCTCATGAAGGTCATGAGTTCGTTCCTTGTGATGGGAGCAGACCCATCAGTCGGCTGTTGCCGAGCAAGCGGTGCGCCTGCTGGCTCGCTTCCTGTTTGAAGATACTCCCGTTCCCTTATTTCAGTATGACGGGTACGGCGGGCCCTTAGGGTCCCGTCTGGAGCTGTATGAGTTTCAACTTCAAATTCACTTTCGGTATCATGGTCCGACTGAACTTGAGGGTCGTCTAGGGACGCCTCTCTTCTGGGGTCGGTACAGACTTGGATGCCATCTCTGAAGTACTCTCCCCACAGACGGCGCCAAATGTTTTGGGGTTTTCTGATGTCCTGCGGGAGAGCTACAATTCCGAGACTGGAACCGGACGCCTGTACCTGCAAAATAACGGAGACTCCTGAGAGCTCCGCCTCCAACGGTCAAGTTTAGTACCTGATTAAGGAGTAATCAATACAGAAATTAAAGTAATAAGGTCTCTCTAGGTGAGAGTATTTAATATAGGTAATCTGCTTTGCTAGCGAGATCAGCCGGTTATTAGTGTGTTCCGTAATGTTTCTCCTCCGTTCCGTTAATTATTCCGTCCGTTGATTAATGAGGATTAATCGAGTATTTATAGCCTTGGGAAGCGTGCAACTCTCTAGGTTTAAGGTAAACCTAGGGCCGATCGGGCTTCTAGACTGAAATGGGCCTTGATGGCCGGTTGTCCCATTTGGCATGGGTGGACACGTGGCGTGTCTTAAGTGGTCCGTGGAGGACGCGTGGCGGAACCTGGTTGGTCCACTTGTCAAACGGCGCTTGGTGGATAAAAAATCCCCTAATCAAAAGTCAAACACATTCAAACAAAGTTATTTAACGAAAATGAAAGTCAAAGACATTTTACAAAGCAAATTGAAAAAAATGAAAGTCAAACACAGTCAAACAAAGGTATTTGACTCAAATGAAAGTCAAATAAATTCTACAAAGCTAATTGAATCAAATAAAATTCAACCACATTCAAACAAAGCTATTTGAATCAAATGAAAGTCAAACACATTCTACAAAGCTAATTGAATCAATTGAAAGTCAAATACATTCTACAAAGCTGATGGAATAAAATAAAAGTCAAACACATTCAAACAAAGCTATTAAAATCAAATGAAAGTTAAATACGTTCTACTAAGCTAATTGTATCAAATGAAAGTCAAACGCAATCAAATAAAGTTATTTGAGTCAAATGAAAACAAAACACATTCAAACAAAGTTGTTAAAATTAAATGAATGTGAAAATATATTCTACAAAGCTAATTGAATTAAATGAAAGTTAAACGCATTCAAACAAAGCTATTTGAATCAAATGAGAGTCAAATACATTCTACAAAGCTAACTGAATCAAATGAAAATCAAACACATTCAAACAAAGCTATTTGAATCAAATGAAAGTCAAACACATTCAAACAAAGCTATATGAATCAAATGAGAGTCAAATACATTCAAACAAAGCTAATTAAATTAAATAAAAGTCTAATACATTCTACAAAGCTAATTGAATAAAATTAAAGTCAAACACATTCAAACAAAGCCAATTGAATCAAATGAAAGTCAAACACATTCAAACAAAGTTTTCGAATCAAATGAAAGTCAAATACGTTCTACAAAGCTAATTGAATCAAATGAAAGTCAAACACATTCAAACAAAGCTCATTGAATCAAATGAAAGTGAAACGCATTCAAACAAAGCTATTTTGAATCAAATGAGAGTCAAATACATTCTACAAAGCTAATTGAATCAAAATGAAAGTCAAACACATTCAAACAAAGCTAATTGAATCAAATGAAAGTCAAACACATTCAATCAAAGATATTTTAATTAAATGAATGTCAAATACATTCTACAAAGCTAATTGAATAAAATGAAAGTCAAACACATTCAAACAAAGCTATTTAAAGAAAATGAAAGTCAAATACATTCTACAAAGCAAATTGAAAAAAAATGAAAGTCAAACACAGTCAAACAAAGGTATTTGACTCAAATGAAAGTCAAATAAATTCTACAAAGCAAATTGAATCAAATAAAAAGTCAACCACATTCAAACAAAGCTATTTGAATCAAATGAAAGTCAAATACATTCTACAAAGCTAATTGAATCAATTGAAAGTCAAATACATTCTACAAAGCTGATGGAATCAAATGAAAGTCAAACACATTCAAACAAAGCTATTTGAATCAAATGAAAGTTAAATACGTTCTACAAAGCTAATTATATCAAATGAAAGTCAAACGTAATCAAATAAAGCTATTTGAGTCAAATGAAAACAAACACATTCAAACAAAGTTGTTTAAATTAAATAAATGTGAAATGTATTCTACAAAGCTAATTGAATCAAATGAAAGTTAAACGCATTCAAACAAAGCTATTTGAATCAAATGAGAGTCAAATACATTCTACAAAGCTAATTGAATCAAATGAAAGTCAAACACATTCAAACAAAGCTATTTGAATTAAATGAAAGTCAAACACATTCAAACAAAGCTATTTGAATCAAATGAGAGTCAAACACATTCAAACAAAGATTTTGAATCAAATGAAAGTCAAATACATTCTACAAAGCTAATTGAATCAAATGAAAGTCAAACACATTCAAACAAAGCTAATTGAATCAAATGAAAGTCAAACACATTCAAACAAAGCTATTTAAATTAAATGAATGTCAAATACATTCTACAAAGCTAATTGAATAAAATGAAAGTCAAACACATTCAAACAAAGCTATTTAAAGAAAATGAAAGTCAAATACATTCTACAAAGCAAATTGAAAAAAATGAAAGTCAAACACAGTCAAACAAAGGTATTTGACTCAAATGAAAGTCAAATAAATTCTACAAAGCTAATTGAATCAAATAAAAGTCAACCACATTCAAACAAAGCTATTTGAATCAAATGAAAGTCAAATACATTCTACAAAGCTAATTGAATCAATTGAAAGTCAAATACATTCTACAAAGCTGATGGAATCAAATGAAAGTCAAACACATTCAAACAAAGCTATTTGAATCAAATGAAAGTTAAATACGTTCTACAAAGCTAATTGTATCAAATGAAAGTCAAACGCAATCAAATAAAGCTATTTGAGTCAAATGAAAGTCAAACACATTCAAACAAAGTTGTTTAAATTAAATGAAAGTGAAATGTATTCTACAAAGCTAATAGAATAAAATGAAAGTTAAACGCATTCAAACAAAGCTATTTGAATCAAATGAGAGTCAAATACATTATACAAAGCTAATTGAATCAAATGAAAGTCAAACACATTCAAACAAAGCTAATTGAATCAAATGAAAGTCAAACACATTCAATCAAAGCTATTTTAATTAATTGAATGTCAAATACATTCTACAAAGCTAATTGAATAAAATGAAAGTCAAACACATTCAAACAAAGCTATTTAAAGAAAATGAAAGTCAAATACATTCTACAAAGCAAATTGAAAAAAATGAAAGTCATACACAGTCAAACAAAGGTATTTGACTCAAATGAAAAGTCAAATAAATTCTACAAAGCTAATTGTATCAAATAAAAGTCAACCACATTCAAACAAAGCTATTTGAATCAAATGAAAGTCAAATACATTCTACAAAGCTAATTGAACCAATTGAAAGTCAAATACATTCTACAAAGCTGATGGAATCAAATGAATGTCAAACACATTCAAACAAAGCTATTTGAATCAAATGAAAGTTAAATACGTTCTAACAAAGCTAATTGTATCAAATTAAAGTAAAACGCAATCAAATAAAGCTATTTGAGTCAAATGAAAACAAACACATTCAAACAAAGTTGTTTGAATCAAATGAGAGTCAAATACATTCTACAAAGCTAACTGAATCAAATGAAAGTCAAACAAATTCAAACAAAGCTAATTAAATCAAATGAAAGTCAAGCAACATTCGAACAAAGCTATTTGAATCAAATGAGAGTCAAATACATTCAAACAAAGCTAATTAAATTAAATAAAAGTCTAATACATTCTACAAAGCTAATTGAATAAAATTAAAGTAAAACACATTCAAACAAAGCCAATTGAATCAAATGAAAGTCAAACACATTCAAACAAAGATTTTGAATCAAATGAAAGTCAAATACATTCTACAAAGCTAATTGAATCAAATGAAAGTCAAACACATTCAAACAAAGCTAATTGAATCAAATGAAAGTCAAACACATTCAAACAAAGCTATTTTAAATTAAATGAATGTCAAATACATTCTACAAAGCTAATTGAATAAAATGAAAGTCAAACACATTCAAACAAAGCTATTTAAAGAAAATGAAAGTCAAATACATTCTACAAAGCAAATTGAAAAAAATGAAAGTCAAACACAGTCAAACAAAGGTATTTGACTCAAATGAAAGTCAAATAAATTCTACAAAGCTAATTGAATCAAATAAAAGTCAACCACATTCAAACAAAGCTATTTGAATCAAATGAAAGTCAAATACATTCTACAAAGCTAATTGAATCAATTGAAAGTCAAATACATTCTACAAAGCTGATGGAATCAAATGAAAGTCAAACACATTCAAACAAAGCTATTTGAATCAAATGAAAGTTAAATACGTTCTACAAAGCTAATTGTATCAAATGAAAGTCAAACGCAATCAAATAAAGCTATTTGAGTCAAATGAAAGTCAAACACATTCAAACAAAGTTGTTTAAATTAAATGAAAGTGAAATTGTATTCTACAAAGCTAATAGAATAAAATGAAAGTTAAACGCATTCAAACAAAGCTATTTGAATCAAATGAGAGTCAAGTACATTCTACAAAGCTAATTGAATCAAATGAAAGTCAAACACATTCAAACAAAGCTAATTGAATCAAATGAAAGTCAAACACATTCAATCAAAGCTATTTTAATTAATTGAATGTCAAATACATTCTACAAAAGCTAATTGAATAAAATGAAAGTCAAACACATTCAAACAAAGCTATTTAAAGAAAATGAAAGTCAAATACATTCTACAAAGCAAATTGAAAAAAATGAAAGTCAAACACAGTCAAACAAAGGTATTTGACTCAAATGAAAGTCAAATAAATTCTACAAAGCTAATTGTATCAAATAAAAGTCAACCACATTCAAACAAAGCTATTTGAATCAAATGAAAGTCAAATACATTCTACAAAGCTAATTGAATCAATTGAAAGTCAAATACATTCTACAAAGCTGATGGAATCAAATGAATGTCAAACACATTCAAACAAAGCTATTTGAATCAAATGAAAGTTAAATACGTTCTACAAAGCTAATTGTATCAAATTAAAGTAAAACGCAATCAAATAAAGCTATTTGAGTCAAATGAAAACAAACACATTCAAACAAAGTTGTTTAAATTAAATGAAAGTGAAATGTATTCTACAAAGCTAATTGAATCAAATGAAAGTTAAACGCATTCAAACAAAGCTATTTGAATCAAATGAGGGTCAAATACATTCTACAAAGCTAACTGAATCAAATGAAAGTCAAACACATTCAAACAAAGCTATTTTAAATCAAATGAAAGTCAAACACATTCAAACAAAGCTATTTGAATCAAGTGAAAGTCAAATACATTCTACAAAGCTTTATTGAATCAAATGAAAGTCAAAACACATTCAAACAAAGCTAATTGAATCAAATGAAAGTCAAACACATTCAAAGAAAGCTATTTTAATTAAATGAATGTCAAATACATTCTACAAAGCTAATTGAATCAAATGAAAGTCAAACACATTCAAACAAAGCTATTTGAAAGAAAATGAAAGTCAAATACATTCTACAAAGCAAATTGAAAAAAAATGAAAGTCAAACACAGTCAAACAAAGGTATTTAACTCAAATGAAAGTCAAATACATTCTACAAAGCTAATTGAATCAAATGAAATGTCAACCACATTCAAACAAAGCTATTTGAATCAAATGAAAGTCAAATACATTCTACAAAGCTAATTGAATCAATTGAAAGTCAAATACATTCTACAAAGCTGATGGAATCAAATAAAAGTCAAACACATTCAAACAAAGCTATTTGAATAAAATTAAAGTCAAACACATTCAAACAAAGCCAATTGAATCAAATGAAAAGTCAAATACATTCAAACAAAGCTAATTGAATCAAATGAAAGTCAAACACATTCAAACAAAGCTATTTTAATTAAATGAATGTCAAATACATTCTACAAAGCTAATTGAATAAAATGAAAGTCAAAACACATTCAAACAAAGCTATTTAAGGAAAATGAAAGTCAAAATACATTCTACAAAGCAAATTGAAAAAAAATGAAAGTCAAACACAATCAAACAAAGGTATTTGACTCAAATGAAAGTCAAATACATTCTACAAAGCTAATTGAATCAATTGAAAGTCAAATACATTCTACAAAGCTGATGGAATCAAATAAAAGTCAAACACATTCAAACAAAGCTATTTGGATCAAATGAAAGTTAAATACGTTCTACAAAGCTAATTGTATCAAATGAAAGTCAAACGCAATCAAATAAAGCTATTTGAGTCAAATGAAAGTCAAACACATTCAAACAAAGTTGTTTAAATTAAATGAAAGTGAAATGTATTCTACAAAGCTAATTGAATCAAATGAAAGTTAAACGCATTCAAAAAAATCTATTTGAATCAAATGAGAGTCAAATACATTCTACAAAGCTAATTTGAATCAAATGAAAGTCAAACACATTCAAACAAAGCTATTTGAATCAAATGAAAGTCAAACAAATTCAAAACAAAGCTATTTGAATCAAAATGAGAGTCAAATACATTCAAACAAAGCTAATTAAATTAAATAAAAGTCTAATACATTCTACAAAGCTAATTGAATAAAATTAAAGTCAAACACATTCAAACAAAGCCAATTGAATCAAATGAAAGTCAAACACATTCAAACAAAGATTTCGAATCAAATGAAAGTCAAATACATTCTACAAAGCTAAATTGAATCAAATGAAAGTCAAACACATTCAAATAAAGCTATTTAAATCAAATGAAAGTCAAATACATTCTATAAAGCTAATTGAATCAAATGAAAGTCAAACACATTCAAACAAAGCTATTTGAATCAAATGAGTGTCAAATAAATTCAAACAAAGCTATTTGAATCAAATGAAAGTCAAATACATTCTACAAAGCTAATTGAATCAAATGAAAGTCAAAACAACATTCAAACAAAGCTAATTGAATCAAATGAAAGTCAAACACATTCAAACAAAGCTATTTTAATTAAATGAATGTCAAATACATTCTACAAATCTAATTGAATCAAATGAAAGTCATACACATTAAAACAAAGCTATTTGAAGAAAATGAAAGTCAAATACATTCTACAAAGCAAATTGAAAAAAATGAAAGTCAAACACAGTCAAACAAAGGTATTTAACTCAAATGAAAGTCAAATACATTCTACAAAGCTAATTGAATCAAATGAATGTCAACCACATTCAAACAAAGCTATTTGAATCAAATGAAAGTCAAATACATTCTACAAAGCTAATTGAATCAATTGAAAGTCAAATACATTCTACAAAGCTGATGGAATCGAATGAAAGTCAAACACATTCAAACAAAGCTATTTGAATCAAATGAAAGTCAAATACATTCTACAAAGCTATTTGAATAAAATTAAAGTCAAACACATTCAAACAAAGCCAATTGAATCAAATGAAAGTCAAACACATTCAAACAGAGATTTCGAATCAAATGAAACTCAAATACATTCTACAAAGCTAGTTGAATCAAATGAAAGTCAAACACATTCAAACAAAGCTAATTGAATCAAATGAAAGTCAAACACATTCAAACAAAGCTATTTTAATTAAATGAATGTCAAATACATTCTGCAAAGCTAATTGAATAAAATGAAATTCAAACACATTCAAACAAAAGCTATTTAAAAAAAATGAAAGTCAAATACATTCTACAAAGCAAATTGAAAAAAATGAAAGTCAAACACAGTCAAACAAAGGTATTTGACTAAAATGAAAGTCAATACATTCTACAAAGCTAATTGAATCAAATAAAGTCAACCACATTCAAACAAAGCTATTTGAATCAAATGAAAGTCAAATACATTCTACAAAGATAATTGAATCAATTGAAAAGTCAAATACATTCTACAAAGCTGATGGAATCAAATGAAAGTCAAACACATTCAAGCAAAGCTATTTGAATCAAATGAAAGTTAAATACGTTCTACAAAGCTAATTGAATCAAATGAAAGTCAAACACATTCAAACAAAGCTAATTGAATCAAATGAAAGTCAAACACATTCAAACAAAGTTATTTAAATTAAATGAATGTCAAATACATTCTACAAAGCTAATTGAATAAAATGAAAGTCAAACACATTCAAACAAAGCTATTTAAAGAAAAATGAAAGTCAAATACATTCTACAAAGCAAATTGAAAAAAATGAAAGTCAAACACAGTCAAACAAAGATATTTGACTCAAATGAAAGTCAAATAAATTCTACAAAGCTAATTGAATCAAATAAAAGTCAACCACATTCAAACAAAGCTATTTGAATCAAATGAAAGTCAAATACATTCTACAAAGCTAATTGAATCAATTGAAAGTCAAATACATTCTACAAAGCTGATGGAATCAAATGAAAGTCAAACACATTCAAACAAAGCTATTTGAATCAAATGAAAGTTAAATACGTTCTACAAGGCTAATTGTATCAAATGAAAGTCAAACGCAATCAAATAAAGCTATTTGAGTCAAATGAAAGTCAAACACATTCAAACAAAGTTGTTTAAATTAAATGAAAGTGAAATGTATTCTACAAAGCTAATAGAATAAAATGAAAGTTAAACGCATTCAAACAAAGCTATTTGAATCAAATGAGAGTCAAGTACATTCTACAAAGCTAATTGAATCAAATGAAAGTCAAACACATTCAAACAAAGCTAAATTGAATCAAATGAAAGTTAAACGCATTCAAAAAAAAGCTATTTAAATCAAATGAGAGTCAAATACATTCAACAAAGCTAATTGAATCAAATGAAAGTCAAACACATTCAATCAAAGCTATTTTAATTAATTGAATGTCAAATACATTCTACAAAGCTAATTGAATAAAATGAAAGTCAAACACATTCAAACAAAGCTATTTAAAGAAAATGAAAGTCAAATACATTCTACAAAGCAAATTGAAAAAATGAAAGTCAAACACAGTCAAACAAAGGTATTTGACTCAAATGAAAGTCAAATAAATTCTACAAAGCTAATTGTATCAAATAAAAGTCAAACCACATTCAAACAAAGCTATTTGAATCAAATGAAAGTCAAATACATTCTACAAAGCTAATTGAATCAATTGAAAGTCAAATACATTCTACAAAGCTGATGGAATCAAATGAATGTCAAACACATTCAAACAAAGCTATTTGAATCAAATGAAAGTTAAATACGTTCTACAAAGCTAATTGTATCAAATTAAAGTAAAACGCAATCAAATAAAGCTATTTGAATCAAATGAGGGTCAAATACATTCTACAAAGCTAACTGAATCAAATGAAAGTCAAACACATTCAAACAAAGCTATTTTAATCAAATGAAAGTCAAACACATTCAAACAAAGCTATTTGAATCAAGTGAAAGTCAAATACATTCTACAAAGCTTATTGAATCAAATGAAAGTCAAACACATTCAAACAAAGCTAATTGAATCAAATGAAAGTCAAACACATTCAAAGAAAGCTATTTTAATTAAATGAATGTCAAATACATTCTACAAAGCTAATTGAATCAAATGAAAGTCAAACACATTCAAACAAAGCTATTTGAAGAAAATGAAAGTCAAATACATTCTACAAAGCAAATTGAAAAAAATGAAAGTCAAACACAGTCAAACAAAGGTATTTAACTCAAATGAAAGTCAAATACATTCTACAAAGCTAATTGAATCAAATGAATGTCAACCACATTCAAACAAAGCTATTTGAATCAAAATGAAAGTCAAATACATTCTACAAAGCTAATTGAATCAATTGAAAGTCAAATACATTCTACAAAGCTGATGGAATCAAATAAAAGTAAAAACACATTCAAACAAAGCTATTTGAATCAAATGAAAGTCAAATACATTCTACAAAGCTATTTGAATAAAATTAAAGTCAAACACATTCAAAACAAAGCCAATTGAATCAAATGAAAGTCAAATACATTCAAACAAAGCTAATTGAATCAAATGAAAGTCAAACACATTCAAACAAAGCTATTTTAATTAAATGAATGTCAAATACATTCTATAAAGCTAATTGAATAAAATGAAAGTCAAACACATTCAAACAAAGCTATTTAAGGAAAATGAAAGTCAAATACATTCTACAAAGCAAATTGAAAAAAAATGAAAGTCAAACACAGTCAAACAAAGGTATTTGACTCAAATGAAAGTCAAATACATTCTACAAAGCTAATTGAATCAATTGAAAGTCAAATACATTCTACAAAGCTGATGGAATCAAATGAAAGTCAAACACATTCAAACAAAGCTATTTGGATCAAATGAAAGTTAAATACGTTCTACAAAGCTAATTGTATCAAATGAAAGTCAAACGCAATCAAATAAAGCTATTTGAGTCAAATGAAAGTCAAACACATTCAAACAAAGTTGTTTAAATTAAATGAAAGTGAAATGTATTCTACAAAGCTAATTGAATCAAATGAAAGTTAAACGCATTCAAAAAAATCTATTTGAATCAAATGAGAGTCAAATACATTCTACAAAGCTAATTGAATCAAATGAAAGTCAAACACATTCAAACAAAGCTATTTGAATCAAATGAAAGTCAAACAAATTCAAACAAAGCTATTTGAATCAAATGAGAGTCAAATACATTCAAACAAAGCTAATTAAATTAAATAAAAGTCTAATACATTCTACAAAGCTAATTGAATAAAATTAAAGTCAAACACATTCAAACAAAGCCAATTGAATCAAATGAAAGTCAAACACATTCAAACAAAGATTTCGAATCAAATGAAAGTCAAATACATTCTACAAAGCTAATTGAATCAAATGAAAGTCAAACACATTCAAATAAAGCTATTTAAATCAAATGAAAGTCAAATACATTCTATAAAGCTAATTGAATCAAATGAAAGTCAAACACATTCAAACAAAGCTATTTGAATCAAATGAGTGTCAAATAAATTCAAACAAAGCTATTTGAATCAAATGAAAGTCAAATACATTCTACAAAGCTAATTGAATCAAATGAAAGTCAAAACACATTCAAACAAAGCTAATTGAATCAAATGAAAGTCAAACACATTCAAACAAAGCTATTTTAATTAAATGAATGTCAAATACATTCTACAAATCTAATTGAATCAAATGAAAGTCATACACATTAAAACAAAGCTATTTGAAGAAAATGAAAGTCAAATACATTCTACAAAGCAAATTGAAAAAAATGAAAGTCAAACACAGTCAAACAAAGGTATTTAACTCAAATGAAAGTCAAATACATTCTACAAAGCTAATTGAATCAAATGAATGTCAACCACATTCAAACAAAGCTATTTGAATCAAATGAAAGTCAAATACATTCTACAAAGAAAAATTGAATCAATTGAAAGTCAAATACATTCTACAACGCTGATGGAATCGAATGAAAGTCAAACACATTCAAACAAAGCTATTTTGAATAAAATGAAAGTCAAATACATTCTACAAAGCTATTTGAATAAAATTAAAGTCAAACACATTCAAACAAAGCCAATTGAATCAAATGAAAGTCAAAACACATTCAAACAAAGATTTCGAATCAATGAAAGTCAAATACATTCTACAAAGCTAGTTGAATCAAATGAAAGTCAAACACATTCAAACAAAGCTAATTGAAATCAAATGAAAGTCAAACACATTCAAACAAAGCTATTTTAATTAAATGAATGTCAAATACATTCTACAAAGCTAATTGAATAAAATGAAAGTCAAACACATTCAAACAAAGCTATTTAAAGAAAATGAAAGTCAAATACATTCTACAAAGCAAATTGAAAAAAATGAAAGTCAAACACAGTCAAACAAAGGTATTTGACTAAAAATGAAAGTCAAATACATTCTACAAAGCTAATTGAATCAAATAAAGTCAACCACATTCAAACAAAGCTATTTGAATCAAATGAAAGTCAAATACATTCTACAAAGATAATTGAATCAATTGAAAGTCAAATACATTCTACAAAGCTGATGGAATCAAATGAAAGTCAAACACATTCAAGCAAAGCTATTTGAATCAAATGAAAGTTAAATACGTTCTACAAAGCTAATTGTATCAAATGAAAGTCAAACGCAATCAAATAAAGCTATTTGAGTAAAATGAAAACAAACACATTCAAAAAGAGTTGTTTAAATTAAATGAAAGTGAAATGTATTCTACAAAGCTAATTGAATCAAATGAAAGTTAAACGCATTCAAACAAAGCTATTTGAATCAAATGAGAGTCAAATACATTCTACAAAGCTAATTGAATCAAATGAAAGTCAAACACATTCAAACAAAGCTATTTGAATCAAATGAAAGTCAAACACATTCAAACAAAGCTATTTGAATCAAATGAGAGTCAAATACATTCAAACAAAGCTAATTAAATTAAATAAAAGTCTAATACATTCTACAAAGCTAATTGAATAAAATTAAAGTCAAACACATTCAAACAAAGCCAATTGAATCAAATGAAAGTCAAACACATTCAAACAAAGATTTCAAATCAAATGAAAGTCAAATACATTCTACAAAGCTAATTGAATCAAATGAAAGTCAAACACATTCAAACAAAGCTAATTGAATCAAATGAAAGTCAAACACATTCAAACAAAGCTATTTTAATTAAATGAATGTCAAATACATTCTACAAAGCTAATTGAATAAAATGAAAGTCAAACACATTCAAACAAAGCTATTTAAAGAAAATGAAAGTCAAATACATTCTACAAAGCAAATTGAAAAAAAATGAAAGTCAAACACAGTCAAACAAAGGTATTTGACTCAAATGAAAGTCAAATACATTCTACAAAGCTAATTGAATCAATTGAAAGTCAAATACATTCTACAAAGCTGATGGAATCAAATGAAAGTCAAACACATTCAAACAAAGCTATTTGGATCAAATGAAAGTTAAATACATTCTACAAAGCTAATTGAATCAAATGAAAGTCAAACACATTCAAATAAAGCTATTTAAATCAAATGAAAGTCAAATACATTCTATAAAGCTAATTGAATCAAATGAAAGTCAAACAAAATCAAACAAAGCTATTTGAATCAAATGAGAGTCAAATAAATTCAAAACAAAGCTATTTGAATAAAATGAAAGTCAAATACATTCTACAAAGCAAATTGAATAAAATGAAAGTCAAACACATTCAAACAAAGCTAATTGAATCAAATGAAAGTCAAACACATTCAAACAAAGCTATTTTAATTAAATGAATGTCAAATACATTCTACCAAAGCTAATTGAATCAAATGAAAGTCAAACACATTCAAACAAAGCTATTTGAAGAAAATGAAAGTCAAATACATTCTACAAAGCAAATTGAAAAAAATGAAAGTCAAACACAGTCAAACAAAGGTATTTAACTCAAATGAAAGTCAAATACATTCTACAAAGCTAATTGAATCAAATGAATGTCAACCACATTCAAACAAAGCTATTTGAATCAAATGAAAGTCAAATACATTCTACAAAGCTAATTGAATCAATTGAAAGTCAAATACATTCTACAAAGCTGATGGAATCGAATGAAAGTCAAACACATTCAAACAAAGCTATTTGAATCAAATGAAAGTCAAATACATTTTACAAAGCTATTTGAATAAAATTAAAGTCAAACACATTCAAACAAAGCCAATTGAATCAAATGAAAGTCAAACACATTCAAACAAAGATTTCGAATCAAATGAAAGTCAAATTACATTCTACAAAGCTAGTTGAATCAAATGAAAGTCAAACACATTCAAACAAAGCTAATTGAATCAAATGAAAGTCAAACACATTCAAAACAAAGCTATTTTAATTAAATGAATGTCAAATACAATTCTACAAAGCTAATTGAATAAAATGAAATTCAAACACATTCAAACAAAGCTATTTAAAGAAAATGAAAGTCAAATACATTCTACAAAGCAAATTGAAAAAAAATAAAAGTCAAACACAGTCAAACAAAGGTATTTGACTAAAGTGAAAGTCAAATACATTCTACAAAGCTAATTGAATCAAATAAAAGTCAACCACATTCAAACAAAGCTATTTTGAATCAAATGAAAGTTCAAATACATTCTACAAAGCTAATTGAATCAATTGAAAGTCAAATACATTCTACAAAGTTGATGGAATCAAATGAAAGTCAAACACATTCAAGCAAGCTATTTGAATCTAATGAAAGTTAAATACGTTCTACAAAGCTAATTGTATCAAAATGAAAGTCAAACGCAATCAAATAAAGCTATTTGAGTCAAATGAAAACAAACACATTCAAACAGAGTTGTTTAAATTAAATGAAAGTGAAATGTATTCTACAAAGCTAATTGAATCAAATGAAAGTTAAACGCATTCAAAACAAAGCTATTTGAATCAAATGAGAGTCAAAATACATTCTACAAAGCTAATTGAATCAAATGAAAGTCAAACACATTCAAACAAAGCTATTTTAATTAAATGAATGTAAAAAACATTCTACAAATCCAATTGAATCAAATGAAAGTCAAACACATTCAAACAAAGCTATTTAAAGAAAATGAAAGTCAAATACATTCTACAAAGCAAATTGAAAAAAATGAAAGTCATACACAGTCAAACAAAGGTATTTGACTCAAATGAAAGTCAAATACATTCTACAAAGCTAATTGAATCAAATGAAAGTCAACCACATTCAAACAAAGCTATTTGAATCAAATGAAAGTCAAATACATTCTACAAAGCTAATTGAATCAATTGAAAGTCAAATACATTCTACAAAGCTGATGGAATCAAATAAAAGTCAAACACATTCAAACAAAGCTATTTGAATCAAATGAAAGTTAAATACGTTCTACAAAATTAATTGTATCAAATGAAATTCAAACGCAATCAAATAAAGCTATTTGAGTCAAATGAAAGTCAAACACATTCAAACAAAGTTGTTTAAATTAAATGAAAGTGAAATGTATTCTACAAAGCTAATTGAATCAAATGAAAGTTAAACGCATTCAAAAAAAGCTATTTAAAATCAAATGAGAGTCAAATATATTCAACAAAGCTAATTGAATCAAATGAAGTCAAACACATTCAAAACAAAGCTAATTGAATCAAATGAAAGTCAAACACTTTCAAACAAAGCTATTTTAATTAAATGAATGTCAAATACATTCTACAAAGCTAATTGAATGAAATGAAAGTCAAACACATTCAAAACAAAAGGCTATTTGAAGAAAATGAAAATCAAATACATTCTACAAAGCAAATTGAAAAAAATGAAAGTCAAACACAGTCAAACAAAGGTATTTAACTCAAATGAAAGTCAAATACATTCTACAAAGCTAATTGAATCAAATGAAAGTCAACCACATTCAAACAAAGCTATTTGAATCAAATGAAAGTCAAATACATTCTACAAAGCTAATTGAATCAATTGAAAGTCAAAAACATTCTACAAAGCTGATGGAATCAAATGAAAGTCAAACACATTCAAACTAAAGCTATTTGAATCAAATGAAAGTTAAATACGTTCTACAAAGCTAGTTGTATCAAATGAAAGTCAAACGCAATCAAAATAAAGCTATTTGAGTCAAATGAAAGTCAAACACATTCAAACAAAGTTGTTTAAATTAATGAAAGTGAAATGTATTCTACAAAGCTAATTGAATCAAATGAAAGTCAACCACATTCAAACAAAGCTATTTGAATCAAATGAAAGTCAAATACATTCTACAAAGCTAATTGAATCAAATGAAAGTCAAATACATTCTACAAAGCTGATGGAATCAAATGAAAGTCAAACACATTCAAACAAAGCTATTTGAATCAAATGAAAGTTAAATACGTTTTACAAAATTAATTGTATCAAAATGATATTCAAACGCAATCAAATAAAGCTATTTAAGTCAAATGAAAGTCAAACGCATTCAAACAAAGTTGTTTAAATTAAATGAAAGTGAAATGTAATCCACAAAGCTAATTGAATCAAATGAAAGTTAAACGCATTCAAAAAAAGCTATTTAAATCAAATGAGAGTCAAATACATTCAACAAAGCTAATTGAATCAAATGAAAGTCAAACACATTCAAACAAAGCTATTGAATCAAATGAAAGTCAAACACTTTCAAAACAAAGCTATTTTAATTAAATGAATGTCAAATACATTCTACAAAGTTAATTGAATAAAATGAAAGTCAACCACATTCAAACAAAGCTATTTGAATCAAATGAAAGTAAAATACATTCTACAAAGCTAATTGAATCAATTGAAAGTCAAAAACATTCAACAAAGCTGATGGAATCAAATGAAAAGTCAAACACATTCAAACAAAGCTATTTGGATCAAATGAAAGTTAAATTACGTTCTAACAAAGCTAATTGTATCAAATGAAAGTCAAACGCAATCAAATAAAGCTATTTGAGTCAAATGAAAACAAACACATTCAAACAAAGTTGTTTAAATTAAATGACAGTGAAATGTATTCTACAAAGCTAATTGAATCAAATGAAAGTTAAACGCATTCAAAAAAAGCTATTTAAATCAAATGAGAGTCAAATACATTCAACAAAGCTAATTGAATCAAATTAAAGTCAAACACATTCAAACAAAGCTAATTGAATCAAATGAAAGTCAAAACACTTTCAAACAAAGCTATTTTAATTAAATGAATGTCAAATACATTCTACAAAGCTAATTGAATCAAATGAAAGTCAAACACATTAAAACAAAGCTATTTGAAGAAAATGAAAGTCAAATACATTCTACAAAGCAAATTGAAAAAAATGAAAGTCAAACACAGTCAAACAAAGGTATTTAACTCAAATGAAAGTCAAATACATTCTACAAAGCTAATTGAATCAAATGAAAGTCAACCACATTCAAACAAAGCTATTTGAATCAAATGAAAGTAAAATACATTCTACAAAGCTAATTGAATCAATTGAAAGTCAAAACATTCTACAAAGCTGATGGAATCAAATGAAAGTCAAACACATTCAAACTAAGCTATTTGAATCAAATGAAAGTTAAATACGTTCTACAAAGCTAGTTGTATCAAATGAAAGTCAAACGCAATCAAATAAAGCTATTTGAGTCAAATGAAAGTCAAACACATTCAAACAAAGTTGTTTAAATTAAATGAAAGTGAAATGTATTCTACAAAGCTAATTGAATCAAATGAAAGTCAAACACATTCAAACAAAGCTATTTTAATTAAATGAATGTAAAAAACATTCTACAAAGCTAATTGAATCAAATGAAAGTCAAACACATTCAAACAAAGCTATTTAAAGAAAATGAAGTCAAATACATTCTAAAAGCAAATTGAAAAAATGAAAGTCAAACACAGTCAAACAAGGTATTTGACTCAAATGAAAGTCCAATACATTCTACAAAGCTAATTGAATCAAATGAAAGTCAACCACATTCAAACAAAGCTATTTGAATCAAATGAAAGTCAAATACATTCTACAAAGCTAATTGAATCAATTGAAAGTCAAAAACATTCTACAAAGCTGATGGAATCAAATGAAAGTCAAACACATTCAAACTAAGCTATTTGAATCAAATGAAAGTTAAATACGTTCTACAAAGCTAGTTGTATCAAATGAAAGTCAAACGCAATCAAATAAAGCTATTTGAGTCAAATGAAAGTCAAACACATTCAAACAAAGTTGTTTAAATTAAATGAAAGTGAAATGTATTCTACAAAGCTAATTGAATCAAATGAAAGTCAACCACATTCAAACAAAGCTATTTGAATCAAATGAAAGTCAAATACATTCTACAAAGCTAATTGAATCAAATGAAAGTCAAATACATTCTACAAAGCTGATGGAATCAAATGAAAGTCAAACACATTCAAACAAAGCTATTTGAATCAAATGAAAGTTAAATACGTTTTACAAAATTAATTGTATCAAATGATATTCAAACGCAATCAAATAAAGCTATTTAAGTCAAATGAAAGTCAAACGCATTCAAACAAAGTTGTTTAAATTAAATGAAAGTGAAATGTAATCCACAAAGCTAATTGAATCAAATGAAAGTTAAACGCATTCAAAAAAAGCTATTTAAATCAAATGAGAGTCAAATACATTCAACAAAGCTAATTGAATCAAATGAAAGTCAAACACATTCAAACAAAGCTAATTGAATCAAATGAAAGTCAAACACTTTCAAACAAAGCTATTTTTAAATGAATGTCAAATACATTCTACAAAGTTAATTGAATAAAATGAAAGTCAACCACATTCAAACAAAGCTATTTGAATCAAATGAAAGTAAAATACATTCTACAAAGCTAATTGAATCAATTGAAAGTCAAAAACATTCAACAAAGCTGATGGAATCAAATGAAAGTCAAACACATTCAAACAAAGCTATTTGGATCAAATGAAAGTTAAATACGTTCTACAAAGCTAATTGTATCAAATGAAAGTCAAACGCAATCAAATAAAGCTATTTGAGTCAAATGAAAACAAACACATTCAAACAAAGTTGTTTAAATTAAATGACAGTGAAATGTATTCTACAAAGCTAATTGAATCAAATGAAAGTTAAACGCATTCAAAAAAAGCTATTTAAATCAAATGAGAGTCAAATACATTCAACAAAGCTAATTGAATCAAATTAAAGTCAAACACATTCAAACAAAGCTAATTGAATCAAATGAAAGTCAAACACTTTCAAACAAAGCTATTTTAATTAAATGAATGTCAAATACATTCTACAAAGCTAATTGAATCAAATGAAAGTCAAACACATTAAAACAAAGCTATTTGAAGAAAATGAAAGTCAAATACATTCTACAAAGCAAATTGAAAAAAATGAAAGTCAAACACAGTCAAACAAAGGTATTTAACTCAAATGAAAGTCAAATACATTCTACAAAGCTAATTGAATCAAATGAAAGTCAACCACATTCAAACAAAGCTATTTGAATCAAATGAAAGTAAAATACATTCTACAAAGCTAATTGAATCAATTGAAAGTCAAAAACATTCTACAAAGCTGATGGAATCAAATGAAAGTCAAACACATTCAAACTAAGCTATTTGAATCAAATGAAAGTTAAATACGTTCTACAAAGCTAGTTGTATCAAATGAAAGTCAAACGCAATCAAATAAAGCTATTTGAGTCAAATGAAAGTCAAACACATTCAAACAAGTTGTTTAAATTAAATGAAAGTGAAAATTCTACAAAGCTAATTGAATCAAATGAAAGTCAAACACATTCAAACAAAGCTATTTTAATTAAATGAATGTAAAAAACATTCTACAAAGCTAATTGAATCAAATGAAAGTCAAACATTCAAACAAAGCTATTTAAGAAAATGAAAGTCAAATACATTCTACAAAGCAAATTGAAAAAATGAAAGTCAAACACAGTCAAACAAAGGTATTTGACTCAAATGAAAGTCCAATACATTCTACAAAGCTAATTGAATCAAATGAAAGTCAACACATTCAAACAAAGCTATTTGAATCAAATGAAAGTAAAATACATTCTACAAAGCTAATTGAATCAATTGAAAGTCAAAAACATTCTACAAAGTTGATGGAATCGAATGAAAGTCAAACACATTCAAACAAAGCTATTTGAATCAAATGAAAGTTAAATACGTTCTACAAAAGTTAATTGTATCAAATGAAATTCAAACGCAATCAAATAAAGCTATTTGAGTCAAATGAAAGTCAACACATTCAAACAAAGTTGTTTAAATTAAATGAAAGTGAAATGTATTCTACAAAGCTAATTGAATCAAATGAAAGTTAAACGCATTCAAAAAAAAGCTATTTAAATCAAATGAGAGTCAAATACATTCAACAAAGCTAATTGAATCAAATCAAAGTCAAACACATTCAAACAAAGCTAATTGAATCAAATGAAAGTCAAACACTTTCAAACAAAGCTATTTTAATTAAATGAATGTCAAATACATTCTACAAAGCTAATTGAATCAAATGAAAGTCAAACACATTCAAACAAAGCTATTTGAATAAAATGAAAGTCAAATACATTCTACAAAGCAAATTGAAAAAAATGAAAGTCAAACACAGTCAAACAAAGGTATTTAACTCAAATGAAAGTCAAATACATTCTACAAAGCTAATTGAATCAAATGAAAGTCAACCACATTCAAACAAAGCTATTTGAATCAAATGAAAGTAAAATACATTCTACAAAGCTAATTGAATCAATTGAAAGTCAAAAACATTCTACAAAGCTGATGGAATCAAATGAAAGTCAAACACATTCAAACTAAGCTATTTGAATCAAATGAAAGTTAAATACGTTCTACAAAGCTAGTTTATCAAATGAAAGTCAAACGCAATCAAATAAAGCTATTTGAGTCAAATGAAAGTCAAACACATTCAAACAAAGTTGTTTAAATTAAATGAAAGTGAAATGTATTCTACAAAGCTAATTGAATCAAATGAAAGTCAAACACATTCAAACAAAGCTATTTTAATTAAATGAATGTAAAAAACATTCTACAAAGCTAATTGAATCAAATGAAAGTCAAACACATTCAAACAAAGCTATTTAAAGAAATGAAAGTCAAATACATTCTACAAAGCAAATTGAAAAAAATGAAAGTCAAACACAGTCAACAAAGGTATTTGACTCAAATGAAAGTCAAATACATTCTACAAAGCTAATTGAATCAAATGAAAGTCAACCACATTCAAACAAAGCTATTTGAATCAAATGAAAGTCAAATACAAAAACTAATTGAATCAATTGAAAGTCAAATACATTCTACAAAGCTGATGGAATCAAATGAAAGTTAAACACATTCAAACAAAGCTATTTGAATCAAATGAAAGTTAAATACGTTCTACAAAATTAATTGTATCAAATGATATTAAAACGCAATCAAATAAAGCTATTTGAGTCAAATGAAAGTCAAACACATTCAAACAAAGTTGTTTAAATTAAATGAAAGTGAAATGTATTCTACAAAGCTAATTGAATCAAATGAAAGTTAAACGCATCCAAAAAAAGCTATTTAAATCAAATGAGAGTCAAATACATTCAACAAAGCTAATTGAATCAAATGAAAGTCAAACACATTCAAACAAAGCTAATTGAATCAAATGAAAGTCAAACACTTTCAAACAAAGCTATTTTAATTAAATGAATGTCAAATACATTCTACAAAGTTAATTGAATAAAATGAAAGTCAACCACATTCTTACAAAGCTAATTGAATCAAATGAAAGTCAAACACATTCAAACAAAGCTAATTGAATCAAATGAAAGTCAAAAACTTTCAAACAAAGCTATTTTAATTAAATGAATGTCAAATACATTCTACAAAGTTAATTGAATAAAATGAAAGTCAACCACATTCAAACAAAGCTATTTGAATCAAATGAAAGTAAAATACATTCTACAAAGCTAATTGAATCAATTGAAAGTCAAAAACATTCAACAAAGCTGATGGAATCAAATGAAAGTCAAACACATTCAAACAAAGCTATTTGGATCAAATGAAAGTTAAATACGTTCTACAAAGCTAATTGTATCAAATGAAAGTCAAACGCAATCAAATAAAGCTATTTGAGTCAAATGAAAACAAACACATTCAAACAAAGTTGTTTAAATTAAATGACAGTGAAATGTATTCTACAAAGCTAATTGAATCAAATGAAAGTTAAACGCATTCAAACAAAGCTATTTGAATCAAATGAGAGTCAAATACATTAAAGCTAATTGAATCAAATGAAAGTCAAACACATTCAAACAAAGCTATTTGAATCAAATGAAAGTCAAACACATTCAAACAAAGCTATTTGAATCAAACGAGAGTCAAATACACTCAAACAAAGCTAATTAAATTAAATAAAAGTCTAATACATTCTACAAAGCTAATTGAATAAAATTAAAGTCAAACACATTCAAACAAAGCCAATTGAATCAAATGAAAGTCAAACACATTCAA
Source organism: Chenopodium quinoa (assembly GCF_001683475.1). NCBI lineage: Eukaryota > Viridiplantae > Streptophyta > Magnoliopsida > Caryophyllales > Amaranthaceae > Chenopodium > Chenopodium quinoa. The sequence goes on along the minus strand of NW_018744809.1, from coordinate 1,227 downwards.
ACAAGATTTCGAATCAAATGAAAGTCAAATACATTCTACAAAGTTAATTGAATCAAATGATAGTCAAACACATTCAAATAAAGCTATTTTAAACAAATGAAAGTCAAATACATTCTACAAAGCTAATTGAATCAAATGAAAGTCAAACACATTCAAACAAAGCTATTTGAATCAAATGAGAGTCAAATAAATTCAAACAAAGCTATTTGAATCAAATGAAAGTCAAATACATTCTACAAAGCTAATTGAATCAAATGAAAGTCAAACACATTCAAAAAGCTATTTTAATTAAATGAATGTCAATTACATTCTACAAAGCTAATTGAATCAAATGAAAGTCAAACACATTCAAACAAAGCTATTTGAAGAAAATGAAAGTCAATACATTCTACAAAGCAAATTGAAAAAAATGAAAGTCAAACACAGTCAAACAAAGCTAATTGAATCAAATGAAAGTCAACACATTCAAACAAAGCTATTTTAATTAAATGAATGTCAAATACATTCTACAAAGCTAATTGAATCAAATGAAAGTCAAACACATTCAAACAAAGCTATTTGAAGAAAATGAAAGTCAAATACATTCTACAAAGCAAATTGAAAAAAAATGAAAGTCAAACACAGTCAAACAAAGGTATTTGACTAAAATGAAAGTCAAATACATTCTACAAAGCTAATTGAATCAAATGAAAGTCAAACACCTTCAAACAAAGCTATTTGAATCAAATGAAAGTTAAATACGTTCTACAAAGTTAATTGTATCAAATGAAATTCAAACGCAATCAAATAAAGCTATTTGAGTCAAATGAAAGTCAAACACATTCAAACAAAGTTGTTTAAATTAAATGAAAGTGAAATGTATTCTACAAAGCTAATTGAATCAAATGAAAGTTAAACGCATTCAAAAAAAGCTATTTAAATCAAATGAGAGTCAAATACATTCAACAAAGCTAATTGAATCAAATCAAAGTCAAACACATTCAAACAAAGCTAATTGAATCAAATGAAAGTCAAACACTTTCAAACAAAGCTATTTTAATTAAATGAATGTCAAATACATTCTACAAAGATAATTGAATCAAATGAAAGTCAAACACATTCAAACAAAGCTATTTGAAGAAAATGAAAGTCAAATACATTCTACAAAGCAAATTGAAAAAATGAAAGTCAAACACAGTCAAACAAAAGTATTTAACTCAAATGAAAGTCAAATACATTCTACAAAGC
>NW_018744808.1:0-58516 GCF_001683475.1 Chenopodium quinoa | reverse complement strand
AAAATGGCCCGAATAAGGCCTATATCACTACTTGTATGCCTATTTTCTATATTTTTAATCAAATTACCTCATTCTTCCTCTTAACATGTCATTCTTACCTAGTTAGAGGCTAAGGCTTAAATCACATTAAAAAGCATTTGAATGGTTTTTGGACGCAATTTCATTCAAAATGGCCCGAATAAGGCCTATATCACTACTTGTATGCCTATTTTCTATATTTTAATCAAATTACTCATTCTTCCTCTTAACATGTCATTCTTACCTATTTAGAGGCATATAAGGCTTGAAATCACATTAAAAGAGCATTTGAATGGTTTTTGGACGCAATTTCATTCAAAATGGCCCGAATAAGGCCTATATCACTACTTGTATGCCTATTTTCTATATTTTTAATCAAATTACTCATTCTTCCTCTTAACATGTCATTCTACCTAGTTAGAGGCACTAAGGCTTGAAATCACATTAAAAGAGCATTTGAATGGTTTTTTGGACGCAATTTCATTCAAAATGGCCCGAAAAGGCCTATATCACTACTTGTATGCCTATTTTCTATATTTTTAATCAAATTACCTCATTCTTCCTTTTAATGTCATTTACCTATTTAGAGGCATAAGGCTTGAAATCACATTAAAAGAGCATTTGAATGGTTTTTGGACGCAATTTCATTCAAAATGGCCCGAATAAGGCCTATATCACTACTTGTATGCCTATTTTCTATATTTTTAATCAAATTACCTCATTCTTCCTTAACATGTCATTCTTACCTATTTAGAGGCATATAAGGCTTGAAATCACATTAAAAGAGCATTTGAATGGTTTTTGGACGCAATTTCATTCAAAATGGCCCGAATAAGGCCTATATCACTACTTGTATGCCTATTTTCTATATTTTTAATCAAATTACCTCATTCTTCCTCTTAACATGTCATTCTTACCTATTTAGAGGCATATAAGGCTTGAAATCACATTAAAAGACCATTTGAATGGTTTTTGGACGCAATTTCATTCAAAATGGCCCGAATAAGGCCTATATCACTACTTGTATGCCTATTTTCTATATTTTTAATCAAATTACCTCATTCTTCCTCTTAACATGTCATTCTTACCTAGTTAGAGGCAGCTAAGGCTTGAAATCACATTAAAAGAGCATTTTGAATGGTTTTTGGACGCAATTTCATTCAAAATGGCCCGAATAAGGCCTATATCACTACTTGTATGCCTATTTTCTATATTTTTAATCAAATTACCTCATTCTTCCTCTTAAACATGTCATTCTACCTATTTAGAGGCATATAAGGCTTGAAATCACATTAAAAGACCATTTGAATGGTTTTTGGACGCAATTTCATTCAAAATGGCCCGAATAAGGCCTATATCACTACTTGTATGCCTATTTTCTATATTTTTAATCAAATTACCTCATTCTTCCTCTTAACATGTCATTCTTACCTATTTAGAGGCATTAAGGCTTGAAATCACATTAAAAGAGCATTTGAATGGTTTTTGGACGCAATTTCATTCAAAATGGCCCGAATAAGGCCTATATCACTACTTGTATGCCTATTTTCTATATTTTTAATCAAATTACCTCATTCTTCCTCTTAACATGTCATTCTACCTAGTTAGAGGCATTAAGGCTTGAAATCACATTAAAAGAGCATTTGAATGGTTTTTGGACGCAATTTCATTCAAAATGGCCCGAATAAGGCCTATATCACTACTTGTATGCCTATTTTCTATATTTTTAATCAAATTACCTCATTCTTCCTCTTAACATGTCATTCTTACCTATTTAGAGGCATATAAGGCTTGAAATCACATTAAAAGACCATTTGAATGGTTTTTGGACGCAATTTCATTCAAAATGGCCCGAATAAGGCCTATATCACTACTTGTATGCCTATTTTCTATATTTTTAATCAAATTACCTCATTCTTCCTCTTAACATGTCATTCTTACCTATTTAGAGGCATATAAGGCTTGAAATCACATTAAAAGAGCATTTGAATGGTTTTTGGACGCAATTTCATTCAAAATGGCCCGAATAAGGCCTATATCACTACTTGTATGCCTATTTTCTATATTTTTTAATCAAATTACCTCATTCTTCCTCTTAACATGTCATTCTTACCTATTTAGAGGCATATAAGGCTTGAAATCACATTAAAAGAGCATTTGAATGGTTTTTGGACGCAATTTCATTCAAAATGGCCCGAATAAGGCCTATATCACTACTTGTATGCCTATTTTCTATATTTTTAATCAAATTACTCATTCTTCCTCTTAACATGTCATTCTTACCTATTTAGAGGCATATAAGGCTTGAAATCACATTAAAAGAGCATTTGAATGGTTTTTGGACGCAATTTCATTCAAAATGGCCCGAATAAGGCCTATATCACTACTTGTATGCCTATTTTCTATATTTTTAATCAAATTACCTCATTCTTCCTCTTAACATGTCATTCTTACCTAGTTAGAGGCAGCTAAGGCTTGAAATCACATTAAAAGAGCATTTGAATGGTTTTTGGACGCAATTTCATTCAAAATGGCCCGAATAAGGCCTATATCACTACTTGTATGCCTATTTTCTATATTTTTAATCAAATTACCTCATTCTTCCTCTTAACATGTCATTCTTACCTATTAGAGGCAGCTAAGGCTTGAAATCACATTAAAAGAGCATTTGAATGGTTTTTGGACGCAATTTCATTCAAAATGGCCCGAATAAGGCCTATATCACTACTTGTATGCCTATTTTCTATATTTTTAATCAAATTACCTCATTCTTCCCTTTAACATGTCATTCTTACCTATTTAGAGGCATATAAGGCTTGAAATCACATTAAAAGAGCATTTGAATGGTTTTTGGACGCAATTTCATTCAAAATGGCCCGAATAAGGCCTATATCACTACTTGTATGCCTATTTTCTATATTTTTAATCAAATTACCTCATTCTTCCTCTTAACATGTCATTCTTACCTAGTTAGAGGCAGCTAAGGCTTGAAATCACATTAAAAGCATTTGAATGGTTTTTGGACGCAATTTCATTCAAAATGGCCCGAATAAGGCCTATATCACTACTTGTATGCCTATTTTCTATATTTTTAATCAAATTACCTCATTCTTCCTTTTAACATGTCATTCTTACCTATTTAGAGGCATTAAGGCTTGAAATCACATTAAAAGACCATTTGAATGGTTTTTGGACGCAATTTCATTCAAAATGGCCCGAATAAGGCCTATATCACTACTTGTATGCCTATTTTATATTTTTTAATCAAATTACCTCATTCTTCCTCTTAACATGTCATTCTTACCTATTTAGAGGCATATAAGACTTGAAATCACATTAAAAGACCATTTGAATGGTTTTTGGACGCAATTTCATTCAAAATGGCCCGAATAAGGCCTATATCACTACTTGTATGCCTATTTTCTATATTTTAATCAAATTACCTCATTCTTCCTCTTAACATGTCATTCTTACCTATTAGAGGCATAAGGCTTGAAATCACATTAAAAGAGCATTTGAATGGTTTTTGGACGCAATTTCATTCAAAATGGCCCGAATAAGGCCTATATCACTACTTGTATGCCTATTTTCTATATTTTTAATCAAATTACCTCATTCTTCCTCTTAACATGTCATTCTTACCTATTTAGAGGCATATAAGGCTTGAAATCACATTAAAAGAGCATTTGAATGGTTTTTGGACGCAATTTCATTCAAAATGGCCCGAATAAGGCCTATATCACTACTTGTATGCCTATTTTCTATATTTTTAATCAAATTACCTCATTCTTCCTCTTAACATGTCATTCTTACCTAGTTAGAGGCACTAAGGCTTGAAATCACATTAAAAGAGCATTTGAATGGTTTTTGGACGCAATTTCATTCAAAATGGCCCGAATAAGGCCTATATCACTACTTGTATGCCTATTTTCTATATTTTTTAATCAAATTACCTCATTCTTCCTTTAAGTCATTCTTACCTATTTAGAGGCATATAAGGCTTGAAATCATTAAAAGACCATTTGAATGGTTTTTGGACGCAATTTCATTCAAAATGGCCCGAATAAGGCCTATATCACTACTTGTATGCCTATTTTCTATATTTTTAATCAAATTACCTCATTCTTCCTCTTAACATGTCATTCTTACCTATTTAGAGGCATATAAGGCTTGAAATCACATTAAAAGAGCATTTGAATGGTTTTTGGACGCAATTTCATTCAAAATGGCCCGAATAAGGCCTATATCACTACTTGTATGCCTATTTTCTATATTTTTAATCAAATTACCTCATTCTTCCTCTTAACATGTCATTCTTACCTAGTTAGAGGCATAAGGCTTGAAATCACATTAAAAGAGCATTTGAATGGTTTTTTGGACGCAATTTCATTCAAAATGGCCCGAATAAGGCCTATATCACTACTTGTATGCCTATTTTCTATATTTTAAATCAAATTACCTCATTCTTCCTTTTAACATGTCATTCTTACCTATTTAGAGGCATATAAGTTGAAATCACATTAAAAGACCATTTGAATGGTTTTTGGACGCAATTTCATTCAAAATGGCCCGAATAAGGCCTATATCACTACTTGTATGCCTATTTTCTATATTTTTAATCAAATTACCTCTTCTTCCTCTTAACATGTCATTCTTACCTATTTAGAGGCATATAAGGCTTGAAATCACATTAAAAGAGCATTTGAATGGTTTTTGGACGCAATTTCATTCAAAATGGCCCGAATAAGGCCTATATCACTACTTGTATGCCTATTTTCTATATTTTTAATCAAATTACCTCATTCTTCCTCTTAACATGTCATTCTTACCTATTTAGAGGCAGCTAAGGCTTGAAATCACATTAAAAACATTTGAATGGTTTTTGGACGCAATTTCATTCAAAATGGCCCGAATAAGGCCTATATCACTACTTGTATGCCTATTTTCTATATTTTTAAATCAAATTACCTCATTCTTCCTCTTAACATGTCATTATTACCTAGTTAGAGGCAGCTAAGGCTTGAAATCACATTAAAAGAGCATTTGAAATGGTTTTTGGACGCAATTTCATTCAAAATGGCCCGAATAAGGCCTATATCACTACTTGTATGCCTATTTTCTATATTTTTAATCAAATTACCTCATTCTTCCTCTTAACATGTCATTCTTACCTAGTTAGAGGCAGCTAAGGCTTGAAATCACATTAAAAGAGCATTTGAATGGTTTTTGGACGCAATTTCATTCAAAATGGCCCGAATAAGGCCTATATCACTACTTGTATGCCTATTTCTATATTTTTAATCAAATTACCTCATTCTTCCTCTTAACATGTCATTCTTACCTATTTAGAGGCATATAAGGCTTGAAATCACATTAAAAGACATTTGAATGGTTTTTGGACGCAATTTCATTCAAAATGGCCCGAATAAGGCCTATATCACTACTTGTATGCCTATTTTCTATATTTTTAATCAAATTACCTCATTCTTCCTCTTAACATGTCATTCTACCTAGTTAGAGGCACTAAGGCTTGAAATCACATTAAAAGAGCATTTGAATGGTTTTTGGACGCAATTTCATTCAAAATGGCCCGAATAAGGCCTATATCACTACTTGTATGCCTATTTTCTATATTTTTAATCAAATTACCTCATTCTTCCTCTTAACATGTCATTCTTACCTATTTAGAGGCATATAAGGCTTGAAATCACATTAAAAGAGCATTTGAATGGTTTTTGGACGCAATTTCATTCAAAATGGCCCGAATAAGGCCTATATCACTACTTGTATGCCTATTTTCTATATTTTTAATCAAATTACCTCATTCTTCCTTTAACATGTCATTCTTACCTATTAGAGGCATATAAGGCTTGAAATCACATTAAAAGAGCATTTGAATGGTTTTTGGACGCAATTTCATTCAAAATGGCCCGAATAAGGCCTATATCACTACTTGTATGCCTATTTTCTATATTTTTAATCAAATTACGTCATTCTTCCTATTAGAGGCACTTGAAATCACATTAAAAGACCATTTGAATGGTTTTTGGACGCAATTTCATTCAAAATGGCCCGAATAAGGCCTATATCACTACTTGTATGCCTATTTTCTATATTTTTAATCAAATTACCTCATTCTTCCTCTTAACATGTCATTCTTACCTATTTAGAGGCATAAGGCTTGAAAAACATTAAAAGAGCATTTGAATGGTTTTTGGACGCAATTTCATTCAAAATGGCCCGAATAAGGCCTATATCACTACTTGTATGCCTATTTTCTATATTTTTAATCAAATTACCTCATTCTTCCTCTTAACATGTCATTCTTACCTAGTTAGAGGCATAAGGCTTGAAATCACATTAAAAGAGCATTTGAATGGTTTTTGGACGCAATTTCATTCAAAATGGCCCGAATAAGGCCTATATCACTACTTGTATGCCTATTTTCTATATTTTTTCAAATTACCTCATTCTTCCTCTTAACATGTCATTTACCTAGTTAGAGGCATAAGGCTTAAATCAATTAAAGAGCATTTGAATGGTTTTTGGACGCAATTTCATCAAAATGGCCCGAATAAGCCTATATCACTACTTGTATGCCTATTTTCTATATTTTTAATCAAATTACCTCATTCTTCCTCTTAACATGTCATTCTTACCTATTTAGAGGCATATAAGGCTTGAAATCACATTAAAAGACATTTGAATGGTTTTTGGACGCAATTTCATTCAAAATGGCCCGAATAAGGCCTATATCACTACTTGTATGCCTATTTTCTATATTTTTAATCAAATTACCTCATTCTTCCTCTTAACATGTCATTCTTACCTAGTTAGAGGCACTAAGGCTTGAAATCACATTAAAAGAGCATTTGAATGGTTTTTGGACGCAATTTCATTCAAAATGGCCCGAATAAGGCCTATATCACTACTTGTATGCCTATTTTCTATATTTTTAATCAAATTACCTCATTCTTCCTTTAACATGTCATTCTTACCTAGTTAGAGGCAGCTAAGGCTTGAAATCACATTAAAAGAGCATTTGAATGGTTTTTGGACGCAATTTCATTCAAAATGGCCCGAATAAGGCCTATATCACTACTTGTATGCCTATTTTCTATATTTTTAATCAAATTACCTCATTCTTCCTCTTAACATGTCATTCTTACCTAGTTAGAGGCATATAGGCTTGAAATCACATTAAAAGAGCATTTGAATGGTTTTTGGACGCAATTTCATTCAAAATGGCCCGAATAAGGCCTATATCACTACTTGTATGCCTATTTTCTATATTTTTAATCAAATTACCTCATTCTTCCTCTTAACATGTCATTCTTACCTATTTAGAGGCATATAAGGCTTGAAATCACATTAAAAAGAATTTGAATGGTTTTTGGACGCAATTTCATTCAAAAATGGCCCGAATAAGGCCTATATCACTACTTGTATGCCTATTTTCTATATTTTTAATCAAATTACCTCATTCTTCCTCTTAACATGTCATTCTTACCTAGTTAGAGGCACCTAAGGCTTGAAATCACATTAAAAGAGCATTTGAATGGTTTTTGGACGCAATTTCATTCAAAATGGCCCGAATAAGGCCTATATCACTACTTGTATGCCTATTTTCTATATTTTTAATCAAATTACCTCATTCTTCCTCTTAACATGTCATTCTTACCTATTTAGAGGCATATAAGGCTTGAAATCACATTAAAAGACCATTTGAATGGTTTTTGGACGCAATTTCATTCAAAATGGCCCGAATAAGGCCTATATCACTACTTGTATGCCTATTTTCTATATTTTTAATCAAATTACCTCATTCTTCCTCTTAACATGTCATTCTTACCTAGTTAGAGGCATCTAAGGCTTGAAAATCACATTAAAAGAGCATTTGAATGGTTTTTGGACGCAATTTCATTCAAAATGGCCCGAATAAGGCCTATATCACTACTTGTATGCCTATTTTCTATATTTTTAATCAAATTACCTCATTCTTCCTCTTAACATGTCATTCTTACCTAGTTAGAGGCATAAGGCTTGAAATCACATTAAAAGAGCATTTGAATGGTTTTTGGACGCAATTTCATTCAAAATGGCCCGAATAAGGCCTATATCACTACTTGTATGCCTATTTTCTATATTTTTAATCAAATTACCAAACATGTCATGAGGCCTTGAAATCACATTAAAAGAGCATTTGAATGGTTTTTGGACGCAATTTCATTCAAAATGGCCCGAATAAGGCCTATATCACTACTTGTATGCCTATTTTCTATATTTTTAATCAAATTACCTCATTCTTCCTCTTAACATGTCATTCTTACCTATTTAGAGGCATTAAGGCTTGAAATCACATTAAAAGACCATTTGAATGGTTTTTGGACGCAATTTCATTCAAAAATGGCCCGAATAAGGCCTATATCACTACTTGTATGCCTATTTTCTATATTTTTAATCAAATTACCTCATTCTTCCTCTTAACATGTCATTCTTACCTATTAGAGGCAGCTAAGGCTTGAAATCACATTAAAAGAGCATTTGAATGGTTTTTGGACGCAATTTCATTCAAAATGGCCCGAATAAGGCCTATATCACTACTTGTATGCCTATTTTCTATATTTTTAATCAAATTACCTCATTCTTCCTCTTAACATGTCATTCTTACCTATTTAGAGGCATATAAGGCTTGAAATCACATTAAAAGAGCATTTGAATGGTTTTTGGACGCAATTTCATTCAAAATGGCCCGAATAAGGCCTATATCACTACTTGTATGCCTATTTTCTATATTTTTAATCAAATTACCTCATTCTTCCTCTTAACATGTCATTCTTACCTAGTTAGAGGCATGGCTTGAAATCACATTAAAAGACCATTTGAATGGTTTTTGGACGCAATTTCATTCAAAATGGCCCGAATAAGGCCTATATCACTACTTGTATGCCTATTTTCTATATTTTTAATCAAATTACCTCATTCTTCTTAACATGTCATTCTTACCTAGTTAGAGGCAATAAGGCTTGAAATCACATTAAAAAGCATTTGAATGGTTTTTGGACGCAATTTCATTCAAAATGGCCCGAATAAGGCCTATATCACTACTTGTATGCCTATTTTCTATATTTTAATCAAATTACCTCATTCTTCCTCTTAACATGTCATTCTTACCTATTTAGAGGCATTAAGGCTTGAAATCACATTAAAAGACCATTTGAATGGTTTTTGGACGCAATTTCATTCAAAATGGCCCGAATAAGGCCTATATCACTACTTGTATGCCTATTTTCTATATTTTTAATCAAATTACCTCATTCTTCCTCTTAACATGTCATTCTTACCTAGTTAGAGGCAGCTAAGGCTTGAAATCACATTAAAAGAGCATTTGAATGGTTTTTGGACGCAATTTCATTCAAAATGGCCCGAATAAGGCCTATATCACTACTTGTATGCCTATTTTCTATATTTTTAATCAAATTACCTCATTCTTCCTCTTAACATGTCATTCTTACCTATTTAGAGGCATTAAGGCTTGAAATCACATTAAAAGACCATTTGAATGGTTTTTGGACGCAATTTCATTCAAAATGGCCCGAATAAGGCCTATATCACTACTTGTATGCCTATTTTCTATATTTTTAATCAAATTACCTCATTCTTCCTCTTAACATGTCATTCTTACCTAAGAGGCATATAAGGCTTGAAATCACATTAAAAGAGCATTTGAATGGTTTTTGGACGCAATTTCATTCAAAATGGCCCGAATAAGGCCTATATCACTACTTGTATGCCTATTTTCTATATTTTAATCAAATTACCTCATTCTTCCTCTTAACATGTCATTCTTACCTATTTAGAGGCATAAGGCTTGAAATCATTAAAAGAGCATTTGAATGGTTTTTGGACGCAATTTCATTCAAAATGGCCCGAATAAGGCCTATATCACTACTTGTATGCCTATTTTCTATATTTTTAATCAAATTACCTCATTCTTCCTCTTAACATGTCATTCTTACCTAGTTAGAGGCATAAGGCTTGAAATCACATTAAAAGAGCATTTGAATGGTTTTTGGACGCAATTTCATTCAAAATGGCCCGAATAAGGCCTATATCACTACTTGTATGCCTATTTTCTATATTTTTAATCAAATTACCTCATTCTTCCTCTTAACATGTCATTCTTACCTAGTTAGAGGCAGCTAAGGCTTGAAATCACATTAAAAGAGCATTGAAGGGTTTTTGGACGCAATTTCATTCAAAATGGCCGAATAAGGCCTATATCACTACTTGTATGCCTATTTTCTATATTTTAATCAAATTACCTCATTCTTCCTCTTAACATGTCATTCTTACCTATTTAGAGGCATAAGGCTTGAAATCACATTAAAAGACCATTTGAATGGTTTTTGGACGCAATTTCATTCAAAATGGCCCGAATAAGGCCTATATCACTACTTGTATGCCTATTTTCTATATTTTTAATCAAATTACCTCATTCTTCCTCTTAACATGTCATTCTTACCTAGTTAGAGGCTAAGGCTTGAAATCACATTAAAAGAGCATTTGAATGGTTTTTGGACGCAATTTCATTCAAAATGGCCCGAATAAGGCCTATATCACTACTTGTATGCCTATTTTCTATATTTTTAATCAAATTACCTCATTCTTCCTCTTAACATGTCATTCTTACCTATTTAGAGGCATATAAGGCTTGAAATCACATTAAAAGAGCATTTGAATGGTTTTTGGACGCAATTTCATTCAAAATGGCCCGAATAAGGCCTATATCACTACTTGTATGCCTATTTTCTATATTTTTAATCAAATTACCTCATTCTTCCTCTTAACATGTCATTCTTACCTAGTTAGAGGCATTAAGGCTTGAAATCACATTAAAAGAGCATTTGAATGGTTTTTGGACGCAATTTCATTCAAAATGGCCCGAATAAGGCCTATATCACTACTTGTATGCCTATTTTCTATATTTTTAATCAAATTACCTCATTCTTCCTCTTAACATGTCATTCTTACCTAGTTAGAGGCACTAAGGCTTGAAATCACATTAAAAGAGCATTTGAATGGTTTTTTGGACGCAATTTCATTCAAAATGGCCCGAATAAGGCCTATATCACTACTTGTATGCCTATTTTCTATATTTTTAATCAAATTACCTCATTCTTCCTTTAACATGTCATTCTTACCTATTTAGAGGCATATAAGGCTTGAAATCACATTAAAAGACATTTGAATGGTTTTTGGACGCAATTTCATTCAAAATGGCCCGAATAAGGCCTATATCACTACTTGTATGCCTATTTTCTATATTTTTAATCAAATTACCTCATTCTTCCTCTTAACATGTCATTCTTACCTATTTAGAGGCATTAAGGCTTGAAATCACATTAAAAGACCATTTGAATGGTTTTTGGACGCAATTTCATTCAAAATGGCCCGAATAAGGCCTATATCACTACTTGTATGCCTATTTTCTATATTTTTAATCAAATTACCTCATTCTTCCTCTTAACATGTCATTCTTACCTAGTTAGAGGCAGCTAAGGCTTGAAATCACATTAAAAGAGCATTTGAATGGTTTTTGGACGCAATTTCATTCAAAATGGCCCGAATAAGGCCTATATCACTACTTGTATGCCTATTTTCTATATTTTTAATCAAATTACCTCATTCTTCCTCTTAACATGTCATTCTTACCTATTTAGAGGCATAAGGCTTGAAATCACATTAAAAGACCATTTGAATGGTTTTTGGACGCAATTTCATTCAAAATGGCCCGAATAAGGCCTATATCACTACTTGTATGCCTATTTTCTATATTTTTAATCAAATTACCTCATTCTTCCTCTTAACATGTCATTCTTACCTATTTAGAGGCATATAAGGCTTGAAATCACATTAAAAGAGCATTTGAATGGTTTTTGGACGCAATTTCATTCAAAATGGCCCGAATAAGGCCTATATCACTACTTGTATGCCTATTTTCTATATTTTTAATCAAATTACCTCATTCTTCCTCTTAACATGTCATTCTTACCTAGTTAGAGGCAGCTAAGGCTTGAAATCACATTAAAAGAGCATTTGAATGGTTTTTGGACGCAATTTCATTCAAAATGGCCCGAATAAGGCCTATATCACTACTTGTATGCCTATTTTCTATATTTTTAATCAATTACCTCATTCTTCCTCTTAACATGTCATTATTACCTAGTTAGAGGCAGCTAAGGCTTGAAAATCACATTAAAGAGCATTTGAATGGTTTTTGGACGCAATTTCATTCAAAATGGCCCGAATAAGGCCTATATCACTACTTGTATGCCTATTTTCTATATTTTTAATCAAATTACCTCATTCTTCCTCTTAACATGTCATTCTTACCTATTTAGAGGCATATAAGGCTTGAAATCACATTAAAAGACCATTTGAATGGTTTTTGGACGCAATTTCATTCAAAATGGCCCGAATAAGGCCTATATCACTACTTGTATGCCTATTTTCTATATTTTTAATCAAATTACCTCATTCTTCCTCTTAACATGTCATTCTACCTAGTTAGAGGCATAAGGCTTGAAATCACATTAAAAGAGCATTTGAATGGTTTTTGGACGCAATTTCATTCAAAATGGCCCGAATAAGGCCTATATCACTACTTGTATGCCTATTTTCTATATTTTTAATCAAATTACCTCATTCTTCCTTTAACATGTCATTCTTACCTAGTTAGAGGCAGCTAAGGCTTGAAATCACATTAAAAGAGCATTTGAATGGTTTTTGGACGCAATTTCATTCAAAATGGCCCGAATAAGGCCTATATCACTACTTGTATGCCTATTTTCTATATTTTTCAAATTACCTCATTCTTCCTCTTAACATGTCATTCTTACCTATTAGAGGCATTAAGGCTTGAAATCATTAAAAGACCATTTGAATGGTTTTTGGACGCAATTTCATTCAAAATGGCCCGAATAAGGCCTATATCACTACTTGTATGCCTATTTTCTATATTTTTAATCAAATTACCTCATTCTTCCTTAACATGTCATTCTTACCTATTTAGAGGCATATAAGGCTTGAAATCACATTAAAAGAGCATTTGAATGGTTTTTTTGGACGCAATTTCATTCAAAAATGGCCCGAATAAGGCCTATATCACTACTTGTATGCCTATTTTCTATATTTTTAATCAAATTACCTCATTCTTCCTCTTAACATGTCATTACCTAGTTAGAGGCATAAGGCTTGAAATCACATTAAAAGAGCATTTGAATGGTTTTTGGACGCAATTTCATTCAAAATGGCCCGAATAAGGCCTATATCACTACTTGTATGCCTATTTTCTATATTTTTAATCAAATTACCTCATTCTTCCTCTTAACATGTCATTCTTACCTATTTAGAGGCATATAAGGCTTGAAATCACATTAAAAGACCATTTGAATGGTTTTTGGACGCAATTTCATTCAAAATGGCCCGAATAAGGCCTATATCACTACTTGTATGCCTATTTTCTATATTTTTAATCAAATTACCTCATTCTTCCTCTTAACATGTCATCTTACCTATTTAGAGGCATATAAGGCTTGAAATCACATTAAAAGAGCATTTGAATGGTTTTTGGACGCAATTTCATTCAAAATGGCCCGAATAAGGCCTATATCACTACTTGTATGCCTATTTTTCTATATTTTTAATCAAATTACTCATTCTTCCTCTTAACATGTCATTTTACCTAGTTAGAGGCAGCTAAGGCTTGAAATCACATTAAAAGAGCATTTGAATGGTTTTTGGACGCAATTTCATTCAAAATGGCCCGAATAAGGCCTATATCACTACTTGTATGCCTATTTTCTATATTTTTAATCAAATTACCTCATTCTTCCTCTTAACATGTCATTCTTACCTAGTTAGAGGCATAAGGCTTGAAATCACATTAAAAGAGCATTTGAATGGTTTTTGGACGCAATTTCATTCAAAATGGCCCGAATAAGGCCTATATCACTACTTGTATGCCTATTTTCTATATTTTTAATCAAATTACCTCATTCTTCCTCTTAACATGTCATTCTTACCTATTTAGAGGCATATAAGGCTTGAAATCACATTAAAAGAGCATTTGAATGGTTTTTGGACGCAATTTCATTCAAAATGGCCCGAATAAGGCCTATATCACTACTTGTATGCCTATTTTCTATATTTTTAATCAAATTACCTCATTCTTCCTCTTAACATGTCATTCTTACCTATTTAGAGGCATAAGGCTTGAAATCACATTAAAAGAGCATTTGAATGGTTTTTGGACGCAATTTCATTCAAAATGGCCCGAATAAGGCCTATATCACTACTTGTATGCCTATTTTCTATATTTTTAATCAAATTACCTCATTCTTCCTCTTAACATGTCATTCTTACCTATTAGAGGCACTTGAAATCACATTAAAAGACCATTTGAATGGTTTTTGGACGCAATTTCATTCAAAATGGCCCGAATAAGGCCTATATCACTACTTGTATGCCTATTTTCTATATTTTTAATCAAATTACCTCATTCTTCCTCTTAACATGTCATTCTTACCTAGTTAGAGGCAGCTAAGGCTTGAAATCACATTAAAAGAGCATTTGAATGGTTTTTTGGACGCAATTTCATTCAAAATGGCCCGAATAAGGCCTATATCACTACTTGTATGCCTATTTTCTATATTTTTAATCAAATTACCTCATTCTTCCTCTTAACATGTCATTCTTACCTATTTAGAGGCATATAAGGCTTGAAATCACATTAAAAGACATTTGAATGGTTTTTGGACGCAATTTCATTCAAAATGGCCCGAATAAGGCCTATATCACTACTTGTATGCCTATTTTCTATATTTTTAATCAAATTACCTCATTCTTCCTCTTAACATGTCATTCTTACCTATTTAGAGGCATATAAGCTTGAAATCACATTAAAAGAGCATTTGAATGGTTTTTGGACGCAATTTCATTCAAAATGGCCCGAATAAGGCCTATATCACTACTTGTATGCCTATTTTCTATATTTTTAATCAAATTACCTCATTCTTCCTCTTAACATGTCATTCTTACCTAGTTAGAGGCAGCTAAGGCTTGAAATCACATTAAAAACATTTGAATGGTTTTTGGACGCAATTTCATTCAAAATGGCCCGAATAAGGCCTATATCACTACTTGTATGCCTATTTTCTATATTTTTAATCAAATTACCTCATTCTTCCTCTTAACATGTCATTATTACCTAGTTAGAGGCAGCTAAGGCTTTAAATCACATTAAAAGAGCATTTGAATGGTTTTTGGACGCAATTTCATTCAAAATGGCCCGAATAAGGCCTATATCACTACTTGTATGCCTATTTTCTATATTTTTAATCAAATTACCTCATTCTTCCTCTTAACATGTCATTCTTACCTAGTTAGAGGCAGCTAAGGCTTAAAATCACATTAAAAGACCATTTGAATGGTTTTTGGACGCAATTTCATTCAAAATGGCCCGAATAAGGCCTATATCACTACTTGTATGCCTATTTTCTATATTTTTAATCAAATTACTCATTCTTCCTCTTAACATGTCATTCTTACCTATTTAGAGGCATAAGGCTTGAAATCACATTAAAAGAGCATTTGAATGGTTTTTGGACGCAATTTCATTCAAAATGGCCCGAATAAGGCCTATATCACTACTTGTATGCCTATTTTCTATATTTTTAATCAAATTACCTCATTCTTCCTCTTAACATGTCATTCTTACCTAGTTAGAGGCACCTAAGGCTTGAAATCACATTAAAAGAGCATTTGAATGGTTTTTGGACGCAATTTCATTCAAAATGGCCCGAATAAGGCCTATATCACTACTTGTATGCCTATTTTCTATATTTTTAATCAAATTACCTCATTCTTCCTCTTAACATGTCATTCTTACCTATTTAGAGGCATATAAGGCTTGAAATCACATTAAAAGAGCATTTGAATGGTTTTTGGACGCAATTTCATTCAAAATGGCCCGAATAAGGCCTATATCACTACTTGTATGCCTATTTTCTATATTTTTAATCAAATTACCTCATTCTTCCTCTTAACATGTCATTCTTACCTATTTAGAGGCATATAAGGCTTGAAATCACATTAAAAGACCATTTGAATGGTTTTTGGACGCAATTTCATTCAAAAATGGCCCGAATAAGGCCTATATCACTACTTGTATGCCTATTTTCTATATTTTTAATCAAATTACCTCATTCTTCCTCTTAACATGTCATTCTTACCTAGTTAGAGGCAGCTAAGGCTTGAAATCACATTAAAAGAGCATTTGAATGGTTTTTGGACGCAATTTCATTCAAAATGGCCCGAATAAGGCCTATATCACTACTTGTATGCCTATTTTCTATATTTTTAATCAAATTACCTCATTCTTCCTCTTAACATGTCATTCTTACCTAGTTAGAGGCAGCTAAGGCTTAAATCACATTAAAAGAGCATTTGAATGGTTTTTGGACGCAATTTCATTCAAAATGGCCCGAATAAGGCCTATATCACTACTTGTATGCCTATTTTCTATATTTTTAATCAAATTACCTCATTCTTCCTCTTAACATGTCATTCTTACCTATTTAGAGGCATAAGGCTTGAAATCACATTAAAAGACCATTTGAATGGTTTTTGGACGCAATTTCATTCAAAATGGCCCGAATAAGGCCTATATCACTACTTGTATGCCTATTTTCTATATTTTTAATCAAATTACCTCATTCTTCCTCTTAACATGTCATTCTTACCTAGTTAGAGGCATAAGGCTTGAAATCACATTAAAAGAGCATTTGAATGGTTTTTGGACGCAATTTCATTCAAAATGGCCCGAATAAGGCCTATATCACTACTTGTATGCCTATTTTCTATATTTTTAATCAAATTACCTCATTCTTCCTCTTAACATGTCATTCTTACCTAGTTAGAGGCAGCTAAGGCTTGAAATCACATTAAAAGAGCATTTGAATGGTTTTTGGACGCAATTTCATTCAAAATGGCCCGAATAAGGCCTATATCACTACTTGTATGCCTATTTTCTATATTTTTAATCAAATTACCTCATTCTTCCTCTTAACATGTCATTCTTACCTATTTAGAGGCATATAAGGCTTGAAATCACATTAAAAGACCATTTGAATGGTTTTTGGACGCAATTTCATTCAAAATGGCCCGAATAAGGCCTATATCACTACTTGTATGCCTATTTTCTATATTTTTAATCAAATTACCTCATTCTTCCTCTTAACATGTCATTCTTACCTATTTAGAGGCATATAAGGCTTGAAATCACATTAAAAGACCATTTGAATGGTTTTTGGACGCAATTTCATTCAAAATGGCCCGAATAAGGCCTATATCACTACTTGTATGCCTATTTTCTATATTTTTAATCAAATTACCTCATTCTTCCTCTTAACATGTCATTCTTACCTAGTTAGAGGCACTAAGGCTTGAAATCACATTAAAAGAGCATTTGAATGGTTTTTGGACGCAATTTCATTCAAAATGGCCCGAATAAGGCCTATATCACTACTTGTATGCCTATTTTCTATATTTTTAATCAAATTACCTCATTCTTCCTCTTAACATGTCATTCTTACCTATTTAGAGGCATATAAGGCTTGAAATCACATTAAAAGACCATTTGAATGGTTTTTGGACGCAATTTCATTCAAAATGGCCCGAATAAGGCCTATATCACTACTTGTATGCCTATTTTCTATATTTTTAATCAAATTACCTCATTCTTCCTCTTAACATGTCATTCTTACCTATTTAGAGGCATATAAGGCTTGAAATCACATTAAAAGAGCATTTGAATGGTTTTTGGACGCAATTTCATTCAAAATGGCCCGAATAAGGCCTATATCACTACTTGTATGCCTATTTTCTATATTTTTAATCAAATTACCTCATTCTTCCTCTTAACATGTCATTTTACCTAGTTAGAGGCAGCTAAGGCTTGAAATCACATTAAAAGAGCATTTGAATGGTTTTTGGACGCAATTTCATTCAAAATGGCCCGAATAAGGCCTATATCACTACTTGTATGCCTATTTTCTATATTTTTAATCAAATTACCTCATTCTTCCTCTTAACATGTCATTCTTACCTAGTTAGAGGCACTAAGGCTTGAAATCACATTAAAAGAGCATTTGAATGGTTTTTGGACGCAATTTCATTCAAAATGGCCCGAATAAGGCCTATATCACTACTTGTATGCCTATTTTCTATATTTTTAATCAAATTACCTCATTCTTCCTCTTAACATGTCATTCTTACCTATTTAGAGGCATATAAGGCTTGAAATCACATTAAAAGACCATTTGAATGGTTTTTGGACGCAATTTCATTCAAAATGGCCCGAATAAGGCCTATATCACTACTTGTATGCCTATTTTCTATATTTTTAATCAAATTACCTCATTCTTCCTCTTAACATGTCATTCTTACCTATTTAGAGGCATATAAGGCTTGAAATCACATTAAAAGACCATTTGAATGGTTTTTGGACGCAATTTCATTCAAAATGGCCCGAATAAGGCCTATATCACTACTTGTATGCCTATTTTCTATATTTTTAATCAAATTACCTCATTCTTCCTCTTAACATGTCATTCTTACCTATTAGAGGCATATAGGCTTGAAATCACATTAAAAGAGCATTTGAATGGTTTTTGGACGCAATTTCATTCAAAATGGCCCGAATAAGGCCTATATCACTACTTGTATGCCTATTTTCTATATTTTTAATCAAATTACCTCATTCTTCCTCTTAACATGTCATTCTTACCTAGTTAGAGGCAGCTAAGGCTTGAAATCATTAAAAGAGCATTTGAATGGTTTTTGGACGCAATTTCATTCAAAATGGCCCGAATAAGGCCTATATCACTACTTGTATGCCTATTTTCTATATTTTTAATCAAATTACCTCATTCTTCCTCTTAACATGTCATTCTTACCTATTTAGAGGCATATAAGGCTTGAAATCACATTAAAAGACCATTTGAATGGTTTTTGGACGCAATTTCATTCAAAATGGCCCGAATAAGGCCTATATCACTACTTGTATGCCTATTTTCTATATTTTTAATCAAATTACCTCATTCTTCCTCTTAACATGTCATTCTTACCTAGTTAGAGGCATTAAGGCTTGAAATCACATTAAAAGAGCATTTGAATGGTTTTTGGACGCAATTTCATTCAAAATGGCCCGAATAAGGCCTATATCACTACTTGTATGCCTATTTTCTATATTTTTAATCAAATTACCTCATTCTTCCTCTTAACATGTCATTCTTACCTAGTTAGAGGCATAAGGCTTGAAATCACATTAAAAGAGCATTTGAATGGTTTTTGGACGCAATTTCATTCAAAATGGCCCGAATAAGGCCTATATCACTACTTGTATGCCTATTTTCTATATTTTTAATCAAATTACCTCATTCTTCCTCTTAACATGTCATTCTTACCTAGTTAGAGGCAGCTAAGGCTTGAAATCACATTAAAAGAGCATTTGAATGGTTTTTGGACGCAATTTCATTCAAAATGGCCCGAATAAGGCCTATATCACTACTTGTATGCCTATTTTCTATATTTTTAATCAAATTACCTCATTCTTCCTCTTAACATGTCATTCTTACCTAGTTAGAGGCAGCTAAGGCTTAAATCACATTAAAAGACCATTTGAATGGTTTTTGGACGCAATTTCATTCAAAATGGCCCGAATAAGGCCTATATCACTACTTGTATGCCTATTTTCTATATTTTTAATCAAATTACCTCATTCTTCCTCTTAACATGTCATTCTTAAGAGGCAGCTAAGGCTTGAAATCACATTAAAGAGCATTTGAATGGTTTTTGGACGCAATTTCATTCAAAATGGCCCGAATAAGGCCTATATCACTACTTGTATGCCTATTTTCTATATTTTTAATCAAATTACCTCATTCTTCCTCTTAACATGTCATTCTTACCTAGTTAGAGGCATAAGGCTTGAAATCACATTAAAAGAGCATTTGAATGGTTTTTGGACGCAATTTCATTCAAAATGGCCCGAATAAGGCCTATATCACTACTTGTATGCCTATTTTCTATATTTTTAATCAAATTACCTCATTCTTCCTCTTAACATGTCATTCTTACCTAGTTAGAGGCAGCTAAGGCTTGAAATCACATTAAAAGAGCATTTGAATGGTTTTTGGACGCAATTTCATTCAAAATGGCCCGAATAAGGCCTATATCACTACTTGTATGCCTATTTTCTATATTTTTAATCAAATTACCTCATTTTCCTCTTAACATGTCATTCTTACCTATTTAGAGGCATAAGGCTTGAAATCACATTAAAAGACATTTGAATGGTTTTTGGACGCAATTTCATTCAAAATGGCCCGAATAAGGCCTATATCACTACTTGTATGCCTATTTTCTATATTTTTAATCAAATTACCTCATTCTTCCTCTTAACATGTCATTCTTACCTATTTAGAGGCATATAAGGCTTGAAATCACATTAAAAGAGCATTTGAATGGTTTTTGGACGCAATTTCATTCAAAATGGCCCGAATAAGGCCTATATCACTACTTGTATGCCTATTTTCTATATTTTTAATCAAATTACCTCATTCTTCCTCTTAACATGTCATTCTTACCTATTTAGAGGCATATAAGGCTTGAAATCACATTAAAAGACCATTTGAATGGTTTTTGGACGCAATTTCATTCAAAATGGCCCGAATAAGGCCTATATCACTACTTGTATGCCTATTTTCTATATTTTTAATCAAATTACCTCATTCTTCCTCTTAACATGTCATTCTTACCTATTTAGAGGCATAAGGCTTGAAATCACATTAAAAGACCATTTGAATGGTTTTTGGACGCAATTTCATTCAAAATGGCCCGAATAAGGCCTATATCACTACTTGTATGCCTATTTTCTATATTTTTAATCAAATTACCTCATTCTTCCTCTTAACATGTCATTATTACCTAGTTAGAGGCAGCTAAGGCTTGAAATCACATTAAAAGAGCATTTGAATGGTTTTTGGACGCAATTTCATTCAAAATGGCCCGAATAAGGCCTATATCACTACTTGTATGCCTATTTTCTATATTTTTAATCAAATTACCTCATTCTTCCTCTTAACATGTCATTCTTACCTAGTTAGAGGCAGCTAAGGCTTGAAATCACATTAAAAGAGCATTTGAATGGTTTTTGGACGCAATTTCATTCAAAATGGCCCGAATAAGGCCTATATCACTACTTGTATGCCTATTTTCTATATTTTTAATCAAATTACCTCATTCTTCCTTTAACATGTCATTCTTACCTATTAGAGGCATTAAGGCTTGAAATCACATTAAAAGAGCATTTGAATGGTTTTTGGACGCAATTTCATTCAAAATGGCCCGAATAAGGCCTATATCACTACTTGTATGCCTATTTTCTATATTTTTAATCAAATTACCTCATTCTTCCTCTTAACATGTCATTCTTACCTTTAGAGGCATAAGGCTTGAAATCACATTAAAAGACATTTGAATGGTTTTTGGACGCAATTTCATTCAAAATGGCCCGAATAAGGCCTATATCACTACTTGTATGCCTATTTTCTATATTTTTAATCAAATTACCTCATTCTTCCTCTTAACATGTCATTCTTACCTATTTAGAGGCATATAAGCTTGAAATCACATTAAAAGACCATTTGAATGGTTTTTGGACGCAATTTCATTCAAAATGGCCCGAATAAGGCCTATATCACTACTTGTATGCCTATTTTCTATATTTTTAATCAAATTACCTCATTCTTCCTCTTAACATGTCATTCTACCTAGTTAGAGGCAGCTAAGGCTTGAAATCACATTAAAAGAGCATTTGAATGGTTTTTGGACGCAATTTCATTCAAAATGGCCCGAATAAGGCCTATATCACTACTTGTATGCCTATTTTCTATATTTTTAATCAAATTACCTCATTCTTCCTTTTAACATGTCATTCTTACCTATTTAGAGGCATTAAGGCTTGAAATCACATTAAAAGAGCATTTGAATGGTTTTTGGACGCAATTTCATTCAAAATGGCCCGAATAAGGCCTATATCACTACTTGTATGCCTATTTTCTATATTTTTAATCAAATTACCTCATTCTTCCTCTTAACATGTCATTCTTACCTATTTAGAGGCATATAAGGCTTGAAATCACATTAAAAGAGCATTTGAATGGTTTTTGGACGCAATTTCATTCAAAATGGCCCGAATAAGGCCTATATCACTACTTGTATGCCTATTTTCTATATTTTTAATCAAATTACCTCATTCTTCCTCTTAACATGTCATTCTTACCTAGTTAGAGGCAGCTAAGGCTTGAAATCACATTAAAAGAGCATTTGAATGGTTTTTGGACGCAATTTCATTCAAAATGGCCCGAATAAGGCCTATATCACTACTTGTATGCCTATTTTCTATATTTTTAATCAAATTACCTCATTCTTCCTCTTAACATGTCATTTACCTAGTTAGAGGCAGCTAAGGCTTTAAAATCACATTAAAAGACATTTGAATGGTTTTTGGACGCAATTTCATTCAAAATGGCCCGAATAAGGCCTATATCACTACTTGTATGCCTATTTTCTATATTTTTAATCAAATTACCTCATTCTCCTCTTAACATGTCATTCTACCTAGTAGAGGCAGCTAAGGCTTGAAATCACATTAAAAGATTTGAATGGTTTTTGGACGCAATTTCATTCAAAATGGCCCGAATAAGGCCTATATCACTACTTGTATGCCTATTTTCTATATTTTTAATCAAATTACCTCATTCTTCCTCTTAACATGTCATTCTTACCTATTTAGAGGCATAAGGCTTGAAATCACATTAAAAGAGCATTTGAATGGTTTTTGGACGCAATTTCATTCAAAATGGCCCGAATAAGGCCTATATCACTACTTGTATGCCTATTTTCTATATTTTTAATCAAATTACCTCATTCTTCCTTAAACATGTCATTCTTACCTAGTTAGAGGCATAAGGCTTGAAATCACATTAAAAGAGCATTTGAATGGTTTTTGGACGCAATTTCATTCAAAATGGCCCGAATAAGGCCTATATCACTACTTGTATGCCTATTTTCTATATTTTTAATCAAATTACCTCATTCTTCCTCTTAACATGTCATTATTACCTAGTTAGAGGCATTAAGGCTTGAAATCACATTAAAAGAGCATTTGAATGGTTTTTGGACGCAATTTCATTCAAAATGGCCCGAATAAGGCCTATATCACTACTTGTATGCCTATTTTCTATATTTTTAATCAAATTACCTCATTCTTCCTTTAACATGTCATTCTTACCTAGTTAGAGGCAATAAGCTTGAAATCACATTAAAAGAGCATTTGAATGGTTTTTGGACGCAATTTCATTCAAAATGGCCCGAATAAGGCCTATATCACTACTTGTATGCCTATTTTCTATATTTTTAATCAAATTACCTCATTCTTCCTCTTAACATGTCATTCTTACCTATTTAGAGGCATATAAGCTTGAAATCACATTAAAAGCATTTGAATGGTTTTTGGACGCAATTTCATTCAAAATGGCCCGAATAAGGCCTATATCACTACTTGTATGCCTATTTTCTATATTTTTAATCAAATTACCTCATTCTTCCTCTTAACATGTCATTCGTACCTAGTTAGAGGCACTAAGGCTTGAAATCACATTAAAAGAGCATTTGAATGTTTTTGGACGCAATTTCATTCAAAATGGCCCGAATAAGGCCTATATCACTACTTGTATGCCTATTTTCTATATTTTTAATCAAATTACCTCATTCTTCCTCTTAACATGTCATTCTTACCTATTTAGAGGCATATAAGGCTTGAAATCACATTAAAAGCATTTGAATGGTTTTTGGACGCAATTTCATTCAAAATGGCCCGAATAAGGCCTATATCACTACTTGTATGCCTATTTTCTATATTTTTAATCAAATTACCTCATTCTTCCTCTTAACATGTCATTCTTACCTATTTAGAGGCATATAAGGCTTGAAATCACATTAAAAGAGCATTTGAATGGTTTTTGGACGCAATTTCATTCAAAATGGCCCGAATAAGGCCTATATCACTACTTGTATGCCTATTTTCTATATTTTTAATCAAATTACCTCATTCTTCCTCTTAACATGTCATTCTTACCTAGTTAGAGGCACTAAGGCTTGAAATCACATTAAAAGAGCATTTGAATGGTTTTTGGACGCAATTTCATTCAAAATGGCCCGAATAAGGCCTATATCACTACTTGTATGCCTATTTTCTATATTTTTAATCAAAATTACCTCATTCCTCTTAACATGTCATTCTTACCTAGTTAGAGGCATAAGGCTTGAAATCACATTAAAAGAGCATTTGAATGGTTTTTGGACGCAATTTCATTCAAAATGGCCCGAATAAGGCCTATATCACTACTTGTATGCCTATTTTCTATATTTTTAATCAAATTACCTCATTTTCCTCTTAACATGTCATTCTTACCTAGTTAGAGGCAGCTAAGGCTTGAAATCACATTAAAAGCATTTGAATGGTTTTTGGACGCAATTTCATTCAAAATGGCCCGAATAAGGCCTATATCACTACTTGTATGCCTATTTTCTATATTTTTAATCAAATTACCTCATTCTTCCTTTAACATGTCATTCTTACCTATTTAGAGGCATATAAGGCTTGAAATACATTAAAAGACCATTTGAATGGTTTTTGGACGCAATTTCATTCAAAATGGCCCGAATAAGGCCTATATCACTACTTGTATGCCTATTTTCTATATTTTTAATCAAATTACCTCATTCTTCCTCTTAACATGTCATTCTTACCTATTTAGAGGCATATAAGCTTGAAATCACATTAAAAGAGCATTTGAATGGTTTTTGGACGCAATTTCATTCAAAATGGCCCGAATAAGGCCTATATCACTACTTGTATGCCTATTTTCTATATTTTTAATCAAATTACCTCATTCTTCCTCTTAACATGTCATTTTACCTAGTTAGAGGCAATAAGGCTTGAAATCACATTAAAAGAGCATTTGAATGGTTTTTGGACGCAATTTCATTCAAAATGGCCCGAATAAGGCCTATATCACTACTTGTATGCCTATTTTCTATATTTTTAATCAAATTACCTCATTCTTCCTCTTAACATGTCATTCTTACCTATTTAGAGGCATATAAGCTTGAAATCACATTAAAAGCATTTGAATGGTTTTTGGACGCAATTTCATCAAAATGGCCCGAATAAGGCCTATATCACTACTTGTATGCCTATTTTCTATATTTTTAATCAAATTACCTCATTCTTCCTCTTAACATGTCATTCTTACCTAGTTAGAGGCAGCTAAGGCTTGAAATCACATTAAAAGAGCATTTGAATGGTTTTTGGACGCAATTTCATTCAAAATGGCCCGAATAAGGCCTATATCACTACTTGTATGCCTATTTTCTATATTTTTAATCAAATTACCTCATTCTTCCTCTTAACATGTCATTCTTACCTAGTTAGAGGCAGCTAAGGCTTGAAATCACATTAAAAGAGCATTTGAATGGTTTTTGGACGCAATTTCATTCAAAATGGCCCGAATAAGGCCTATATCACTACTTGTATGCCTATTTTCTATATTTTTAATCAAATTTCATTTCCTCTTAACATGTCATTTTACCTTTTAGAGGCATCTAAGGCTTGAAATCACATTAAAAGAGCATTTGAATGGTTTTTGGACGCAATTTCATTCAAAATGGCCCGAATAAGGCCTATATCACTACTTGTATGCCTATTTTCTATATTTTTAATCAAATTACCTCATTCTTCCTCTTAACATGTCATTCTTACCTATTTAGAGGCATAAGCTTGAAATCACATTAAAAGAGCATTTGAATGGTTTTTGGACGCAATTTCATTCAAAATGGCCCGAATAAGGCCTATATCACTACTTGTATGCCTATTTTCTATTTTTTAATCAAATTACCTCATTCTTCCTCTTAACATGTCATTCTTACCTATTTAGAGGCTAAGGCTTGAAATCACATTAAAAGAGCATTTGAATGGTTTTTTGGACGCAATTTCATCAAAATGGCCCGAATAAGGCCTATATCACTACTTGTATGCCTATTTTCTATATTTTTAATCAAATTACCTCATTCTTCCTCTTAACATGTCATTCTTACCTAGTTAGAGGCAATAAGGCTTGAAATCACATTAAAAGAGCATTTGAATGGTTTTTGGACGCAATTTCATTCAAAATGGCCCGAATAAGGCCTATATCACTACTTGTATGCCTATTTTCTATATTTTTAATCAAATTACCTCATTCTTCCTCTTAACATGTCATTCTTACCTAGTTAGAGGCACTAAGGCTTGAAATCACATTAAAAGAGCATTTGAATGGTTTTTGGACGCAATTTCATTCAAAATGGCCCGAATAAGGCCTATATCACTACTTGTATGCCTATTTTCTATATTTTTAATCAAATTACCTCATTCTTCCTCTTAACATGTCAAACCTAGTTAGGCTTGAAATCACATTAAAAGAGCATTTGAATGGTTTTTGGACGCAATTTCATTCAAAATGGCCCGAATAAGGCCTATATCACTACTTGTATGCCTATTTTCTATATTTTTAATCAAATTACCTCATTCTTCCTCTTAACATGTCATTCTTACCTATTTAGAGGCATATAAGGCTTGAAATCACATTAAAAGAGCATTTGAATGGTTTTTGGACGCAATTTCATTCAAAATGGCCCGAATAAGGCCTATATCACTACTTGTATGCCTATTTTCTATATTTTTAATCAAATTACCTCATTCTTCCTCTTAACATGTCATTCTTACCTAGTTAGAGGCACTAAGGCTTGAAATCACATTAAAAGAGCATTTGAATGTTTTTGGACGCAATTTCATTCAAAATGGCCCGAATAAGGCCTATATCACTACTTGTATGCCTATTTTCTATATTTTTAATCAAATTACCTCATTCTTCCTTAACATGTCATTCTTACCTATTTAGAGGCAATAAGCTTGAAATCACATTAAAAGAGCATTTGAATGGTTTTGGACGCAATTTCATTCAAAATGGCCCGAATAAGGCCTATATCACTACTTGTATGCCTATTTTCTATATTTTTAATCAAATTACCTCATTCTTCCTCTTAACATGTCATTCTTACCTATTTAGAGGCTAAGGCTTGAAATCACATTAAAAGAGCATTTGAATGGTTTTTGGACGCAATTTCATTCAAAATGGCCCGAATAAGGCCTATATCACTACTTGTATGCCTATTTTCTATATTTTTAATCAAATTACCTCATTCTTCCTCTTAACATGTCATTCTTACCTATTAGAGGCAGCTAAGGCTTGAAATCACATTAAAAGAGCATTTGAATGGTTTTTGGACGCAATTTCATTCAAAATGGCCCGAATAAGGCCTATATCACTACTTGTATGCCTATTTTCTATATTTTTAATCAAATTACCTCATTCTTCCTCTTAACATGTCATTATTACCTAGTTAGAGGCAGCTAAGGCTTGAAATCACATTAAAAGAGCATTTGAATGGTTTTTGGACGCAATTTCATTCAAAATGGCCCGAATAAGGCCTATATCACTACTTGTATGCCTATTTTCTATATTTTAATCAAATTACCTCATTCTTCCTCTTAACATGTCATTTACCTAGTTAGAGGCAGCTAAGGCTTGAAATCACATTAAAAGAGCATTTGAATGGTTTTTGGACGCAATTTCATTCAAAATGGCCCGAATAAGGCCTATATCACTACTTGTATGCCTATTTTCTATATTTTTAATCAAATTACCTCATTCTTCCTCTTAACATGTCATTCTTACCTATTTAGAGGCATAAGGCTTGAAATCACATTAAAAGAGCATTTGAATGGTTTTTGGACAATTTCATTCAAAATGGCCCGAATAAGGCCTATATCACTACTTGTATGCCTATTTTCTATATTTTTAATCAAATTACCTCATTCTTCCTCTTAACATGTCATTCTTACCTAGTTAGAGGCAGCTAAGGCTTGAATCACATTAAAAGAGCATTTGAATGGTTTTTGGACGCAATTTCATTCAAAATGGCCCGAATAAGGCCTATATCACTACTTGTATGCCTATTTTCTATATTTTTAATCAAATTACCTCATTCTTCCTCTTAACATGTCATTCTTACCTAGTTAGAGGCAGCTAAGGCTTGAAATCACATTAAAAGACCATTTGAATGGTTTTTGGACGCAATTTCATTCAAAATGGCCCGAATAAGGCCTATATCACTACTTGTATGCCTATTTTCTATATTTTTAATCAAATTACCTCATTCTTCCTCTTAACATGTCATTTTACCTATTTAGAGGCATAAGGCTTGAAATCACATTAAAAGAGCATTTGAATGGTTTTTGGACGCAATTTCATTCAAAATGGCCCGAATAAGGCCTATATCACTACTTGTATGCCTATTTTCTATATTTTTAATCAAATTACCTCATTTTCCTCTTAACATGTCATTCTTACCTAGTTAGAGGCATATAAGGCTTGAAATCACATTAAAAGATTTGAATGGTTTTTGGACGCAATTTCATTCAAAATGGCCCGAATAAGGCCTATATCACTACTTGTATGCCTATTTTCTATATTTTTAATCAAATTACCTCATTCTTCCTCTTAACATGTCATTCTTACCTAGTTAGAGGCAGCTAAGGCTTGAAATCACATTAAAAAGAGCATTTGAATGGTTTTTGGACGCAATTTCATTCAAAATGGCCCGAATAAGGCCTATATCACTACTTGTATGCCTATTTTCTATATTTTTAATCAAATTACCTCATTCTTCCTCTTAACATGTCATTCTTACCTAGTTAGAGGCAGCTAAGGCTTGAAATCACATTAAAAAAGAGCATTTGAATGGTTTTTGGACGCAATTTCATTCAAAAATGGCCCGAATAAGGCCTATATCACTACTTGTATGCCTATTTTCTATATTTTTAATCAAATTACCTCATTCTTCCTCTTAACATGTCATTCTTACCTAGTTAGAGGCACTAAGGCTTGAAATCACATTAAAAGAGCATTTGAATGTTTTTGGACGCAATTTCATTCAAAATGGCCCGAATAAGGCCTATATCACTACTTGTATGCCTATTTTCTATATTTTTAATCAAATTACCTCATTCTTCCTCTTAACATGTCATTCTTACCTATTTAGAGGCGCTTGAAATCATTCAATAAAAAAGCGCGTTTTTGGACGCAATTTCATTCAAAATGGCCCGAATAAGGCCTATATCACTACTTGTATGCCTATTTTCTATATTTTTAATCAAATTACCTCATTCTTCCTCTTAACATGTCATTCTTACCTATTTAGAGGCATATAAGGCTTGAAATCACATTAAAAGACCATTTGAATGGTTTTTGGACGCAATTTCATTCAAAATGGCCCGAATAAGGCCTATATCACTACTTGTATGCCTATTTTCTATATTTTTAATCAAATTACCTCATTCTTCCTCTTACATGTCATTCTTACCTAGTTAGAGGCATCTAAGGCTTTAAAATCACATTAAAAGAGCATTTGAATGGTTTTTGGACGCAATTTCATTCAAAATGGCCCGAATAAGGCCTATATCACTACTTGTATGCCTATTTTCTATATTTTTAATCAAATTACCTCATTCTTCCTTTTAACATGTCATTATTACCTATTTAGAGGCATATAAGGCTTGAAATCACATTAAAAGAGCATTTGAATGGTTTTTGGACGCAATTTCATTCAAAATGGCCCGAATAAGGCCTATATCACTACTTGTATGCCTATTTTCTATATTTTTAATCAAATTACCTCATTCTTCCTCTTAACATGTCATTCTTACCTTTTAGAGGCACTAAGGCTTGAAATCACATTAAAAGAGCATTTGAATGGTTTTTGGACGCAATTTCATTCAAAATGGCCCGAATAAGGCCTATATCACTACTTGTATGCCTATTTTCTATATTTTAATCAAATTACCTCATTTTTCCTTTAACATGTCATTCTTACCTATTTAGAGGCACTAAGCTTGAAATCACATTAAAAGAGCATTTGAATGGTTTTTGGACGCAATTTCATCAAAATGGCCCGAATAAGGCCTATATCACTACTTGTATGCCTATTTTCTATATTTTTAATCAAATTACCTCATTCTTCCTCTTAACATGTCATTCTTACCTATTTAGAGGAAGGCTTGAAATCACATTAAAAGAGCATTTGAATGGTTTTTGGACGCAATTTCATTCAAAATGGCCCGAATAAGGCCTATATCACTACTTGTATGCCTATTTTCTATATTTTTAATCAAATTACCTCATTCTTCCTCTTAACATGTCATTCTTACCTAGTTAGAGGCATAAGGCTTGAAATCACATTAAAAGAGCATTTGAATGGTTTTTGGACGCAATTTCATTCAAAATGGCCCGAATAAGGCCTATATCACTACTTGTATGCCTATTTTCTATATTTTTAATCAAATTACCTCATTCTTCCTCTTAACATGTCATTCTTACCTATTTAGAGGCAGCTAAGGCTTGAAATCACATTAAAAGCATTTGAATGGTTTTTGGACGCAATTTCATTCAAAATGGCCCGAATAAGGCCTATATCACTACTTGTATGCCTATTTTCTATATTTTTAATCAAATTACCTCATTCTTCCTCTTAACATGTCATTCTTACCTAGTTAGAGGCAGCTAAGGCTTGAAATCACATTAAAAGAGCATTTGAATGGTTTTTGGACGCAATTTCATTCAAAATGGCCCGAATAAGGCCTATATCACTACTTGTATGCCTATTTTCTATATTTTTAATCAAATTACCTCATTCTTCCTCTTAACATGTCATTCTTACCTATTAGAGGCAGCTAAAGGCTTGAAATCACATTAAAAGAGCATTTGAATGGTTTTTGGACGCAATTTCATTCAAAATGGCCCGAATAAGGCCTATATCACTACTTGTATGCCTATTTTCTATATTTTTAATCAAATTACCTCATTCTTCCTCTTAACATGTCATTCTTACCTAGTTAGAGGCAGCTAAGGCTTGAAATCACATTAAAAGAGCATTTGAATGGTTTTTGGACGCAATTTCATTCAAAATGGCCCGAATAAGGCCTATATCACTACTTGTATGCCTATTTTCTATATTTTTAATCAAATTACCTCATTCTTCCTCTTAACATGTCATTCTTACCTAGTTAGAGGCAGCTAAGGCTTGAAATCACATTAAAAGAGCATTTGAATGGTTTTTGGACGCAATTTCATTCAAAATGGCCCGAATAAGGCCTATATCACTACTTGTATGCCTATTTTCTATATTTTTAATCAAATTACCTCATTCTTCCTCTTAACATGTCATTCTTACCTATTTAGAGCATATAAGGCTTGAAATCACATTAAAAGAGCATTTGAATGGTTTTTGGACGCAATTTCATTCAAAATGGCCCGAATAAGGCCTATATCACTACTTGTATGCCTATTTTCTATATTTTTAATCAAATTACCTCATTCTTCCTCTTAAATGTCATTCTTACCTAGTTAGAGGCAGCTAAGGCTTGAAATCACATTAAAAGAGCATTTGAATGGTTTTTGGACGCAATTTCATTCAAAATGGCCCGAATAAGGCCTATATCACTACTTGTATGCCTATTTTCTATATTTTTAATCAAATTACCTCATTCTTCCTCTTAACATGTCATTCTTACCTATTTAGAGGCATATAAGGCTTGAAATCACATTAAAAGAGCATTTGAATGGTTTTTGGACGCAATTTCATTCAAAATGGCCCGAATAAGGCCTATATCACTACTTGTATGCCTATTTTCTATATTTTTAATCAAATTACCTCATTCTTCCTCTTAACATGTCATTCTTACCTATTTAGAGCAGCTAAGGCTTGAAATCACATTAAAAGAGCATTTGAATGGTTTTTGGACGCAATTTCATTCAAAATGGCCCGAATAAGGCCTATATCACTACTTGTATGCCTATTTTCTATATTTTTAATCAAATTACCTCATTCTTCCTCTTAACATGTCATTCTTACCTAGTTAGAGGCACCTAAGGCTTGAAATCACATTAAAAGAGCATTTGAATGGTTTTTGGACGCAATTTCATTCAAAATGGCCCGAATAAGGCCTATATCACTACTTGTATGCCTATTTTCTATATTTTTAATCAAATTACCTCATTCTTCCTCTTAACATGTCATTCTTACCTAGTTAGAGGCAGCTAAGGCTTGAAATCACATTAAAAGAGCATTTGAAGTTTTTGGACGCAATTTCATTCAAAATGGCCGAATAAGGCCTATATCACTACTTGTATGCCTATTTCTATATTTTTAATCAAATTACCTCATTCTTCTCTTAACATGTCATTCTTACCTAGTTAGAGGGCTAAGGCTTGAAATCACATTAAAAGCATTTGAATGGTTTTTTGGACGCAATTCATTCAAAATGGCCCGAATAAGGCCTATATCACTACTTGTATGCCTATTTTCTATATTTTTAATCAAATTACCTCATTCTTCCTCTTAACATGTCATTCTTACCTAGTTAGAGGCAGCTAAGGCTTTAAATCACATTAAAAGAGCATTTGAATGGTTTTTGGACGCAATTTCATTCAAAATGGCCCGAATAAGGCCTATATCACTACTTGTATGCCTTTTCTATTTTTAATCAAATTACCTCATTCTTCCTCTTAACATGTCATTCTTACCTATTTAGAGGCATATAAGGCTTGAAATCACATTAAAAGAGCATTTGAATGGTTTTTGGACGCAATTTCATTCAAAATGGCCGAATAAGGCCTATATCACTACTTGTATGCCTATTTTCTATATTTTTAATCAAATTACCTCATTCTTCCTCTTAACATGTCATTCTTACCTATTTAGAGGCAATAAGGCTTGAAATCACATTAAAAGAGCATTTGAATGGTTTTTGGACGCAATTTCATTCAAAATGGCCCGAATAAGGCCTATATCACTACTTGTATGCCTATTTTCTATATTTTTAATCAAATTACCTCATTCTTCCTCTTAACATGTCATTCTTACCTAGTTAGAGGCAGCTAAGGCTTGAAATCACATTAAAAGATTTGAATGGTTTTTGGACGCAATTTCATTCAAAATGGCCCGAATAAGGCCTATATCACTACTTGTATGCCTATTTTCTATATTTTTAATCAAATTACCTCATTCTTCCTCTTAACATGTCATTCTTACCTAGTTAGAGGGCTAAGGCTTGAAATCACATTAAAAGAGCATTTGAATTTTGGACGCAATTTCATTCAAAATGGCCCGAATAAGGCCTATATCACTACTTGTATGCCTATTTTCTATATTTTTAATCAAATTACCTCATTCTTCCTCTTAACATGTCATTCTTACCTAGTTAGAGGCAGCTAAGGCTTGAAATCACATTAAAAGAGCATTTGAATGGTTTTTGGACGCAATTTCATTCAAAATGGCCCGAATAAGGCCTATATCACTACTTGTATGCCTATTTTCTATATTTTTAATCAAATTACCTCATTCTTCCTCTTAACATGTCATTCTTACCTAGTTAGAGGCAGCTAAGGCTTGAAATCACATTAAAAGAGCATTTGAATGGTTTTTTGGACGCAATTTCATTCAAAATGGCCCGAATAAGGCCTATATCACTACTTGTATGCCTATTTTCTATATTTTTAATCAAATTACCTCATTCTTCCTCTTAACATGTCATTATTACCTAGTTAGAGGCACTAAGGCTTTAAAATCACATTAAAAGAGCATTTGAATGGTTTTGGACGCAATTTCATTCAAAATGGCCCGAATAAGGCCTATATCACTACTTGTATGCCTATTTTCTATATTTTTAATCAAATTACCTCATTCTTCCTCTTAACATGTCATTCTTACCTAGTTAGAGGCAGCTAAGGCTTGAAATCACATTAAAAGAGCATTTGAATGGTTTTTGGACGCAATTTCATTCAAAATGGCCCGAATAAGGCCTATATCACTACTTGTATGCCTATTTTCTATATTTTTAATCAAATTACCTCATTCTTCCTCTTAACATGTCATTCTTACCTATTTAGAGGCAGCTAAGGCTTGAAATCACATTAAAAGAGCATTTGAATGGTTTTTGGACGCAATTTCATTCAAAATGGCCCGAATAAGGCCTATATCACTACTTGTATGCCTATTTTCTATATTTTTAATCAAATTACCTCATTCTTCCTTAACATGTCATTCTTACCTAGTTAGAGGCAGCTAAGGCTTGAAATCACATTAAAAAGCATTTGAATGGTTTTTGGACGCAATTTCATTCAAAATGGCCCGAATAAGGCCTATATCACTACTTGTATGCCTATTTTCTATATTTTTAATCAAATTACCTCATTCTTCCTCTTAACATGTCATTCTTACCTAGTTAGAGGCATATAAGCTTGAAATCACATTAAAAGAGCATTTGAATGGTTTTTGGACGCAATTTCATTCAAAATGGCCCGAATAAGGCCTATATCACTACTTGTATGCCTATTTTCTATATTTTTAATCAAATTACCTCATTCTTCCTCTTAACATGTCATTCTTACCTATTTAGAGGCTAAGCTTGAAATCACATTAAAAGAGCATTTGAATGGTTTTTGGACGCAATTTCATTCAAAATGGCCCGAATAAGGCCTATATCACTACTTGTATGCCTATTTTCTATATTTTTTAATCAAATTACCTCATTCTTCCTCTTAACATGTCATTTTACCTAGTTAGAGGCAGCTAAGGCTTGAAATCACATTAAAAAGCATTTGAATGGTTTTTGGACGCAATTTCATTCAAAATGGCCCGAATAAGGCCTATATCACTACTTGTATGCCTATTTTCTATATTTTTAATCAAATTACCTCATTCTTCCTCTTAACATGTCATTCTTACCCTAGTTAGAGCATAAGGCTTGAAATCACATTAAAAGAGCATTTGAATGGTTTTTGGACGCAATTTCATTCAAAATGGCCCGAATAAGGCCTATATCACTACTTGTATGCCTATTTTCTATATTTTTAATCAAATTACCTCATTCTTCCTCTTAACATGTCATTCTTACCTAGTTAGAGGCAGCTAAGGCTTGAAATCACATTAAAAGAGCATTTGAAAGGTTTTTGGACGCAATTTCATTCAAAATGGCCCGAATAAGGCCTATATCACTACTTGTATGCCTATTTTCTATATTTTTATCAAATTACCTCATTCTTCTCTTAACATGTCATTTACCTAGTTAGAGGCAGCTAAGGCTTGAAATCACATTAAAAGAGCATTTGAATGGTTTTTGGACGCAATTTCATTCAAAATGGCCCGAATAAGGCCTATATCACTACTTGTATGCCTATTTTCTATATTTTTAATCAAATTACCTCATTCTTCCTCTTAACATGTCATTTTACCTAGTTAGAGGCAGCTAAGGCTTGAAATCACATTAAAAGAGCATTTGAATGGTTTTTGGACGCAATTTCATTCAAAATGGCCCGAATAAGGCCTATATCACTACTTGTATGCCTATTTTCTATATTTTTAATCAAATTACCTCATTCTTCCTCTTAACATGTCATTCTTACCTAGTTAGAGGCAGCTAAGGCTTGAAATCACATTAAAAGAGCATTTGAATGGTTTTGGACGCAATTTCATTCAAAATGGCCCGAATAAGGCCTATATCACTACTTGTATGCCTATTTTCTATATTTTTAATCAAATTACCTCATTCTTCCTCTTAACATGTCATTCTACCTATTTAGAGGCATAAGGCTTGAAATCACATTAAAAGAGCATTTGAATGGTTTTTGGACGCAATTTCATTCAAAATGGCCCGAATAAGGCCTATATCACTACTTGTATGCCTATTTTCTATATTTTTAATCAAATTACCTCATTCTTCCTCTTAACATGTCATTCTTACCTAGTTAGAGGCAGCTAAGGCTTGAAATCACATTAAAAGAGCATTTGAATGGTTTTGGACGCAATTTCATTCAAAATGGCCCGAATAAGGCCTATATCACTACTTGTATGCCTATTTTCTATATTTTTAATCAAATTACCTCATTCTTTCCTCTTAACATGTCATTCTTACCTATTTAGAGGCATATAAGCTTGAAATCACATTAAAAGAGCATTTGAATGGTTTTTGGACGCAATTTCATTCAAAATGGCCCGAATAAGGCCTATATCACTACTTGTATGCCTATTTTCTATATTTTTAATCAAATTACCTCATTCTTCCTCTTAACATGTCATTCTTACCTATTTAGAGGCAATAAGCTTGAAATCACATTAAAAGAGCATTTGAATGGTTTTTGGACGCAATTTCATTCAAAATGGCCCGAATAAGGCCTATATCACTACTTGTATGCCTATTTTCTATATTTTTAATCAAATTACCTCATTCTTCCTCTTAACATGTCATTCTTACCTAGTTAGAGGCATCTAAGGCTTGAAATCACATTAAAAGAGCATTTGAATGGTTTTTGGACGCAATTTCATTCAAAATGGCCCGAATAAGGCCTATATCACTACTTGTATGCCTATTTTCTATATTTTTAATCAAATTACCTCATTCTTCCTCTTAACATGTCATTCTTACCTAGTTAGAGGCAGCTAAGGCTTGAAATCACATTAAAAGAGCATTTGAATGGTTTTTGGACGCAATTTCATTCAAAATGGCCCGAATAAGGCCTATATCACTACTTGTATGCCTATTTTCTATATTTTTAATCAAATTACCTCATTCTTCCTCTTAACATGTCATTCTTACCTAGTTAGAGGTAAGGCTTGAAATCACATTAAAAGAGCATTTGAATGGTTTTTGGACGCAATTTCATTCAAAATGGCCCGAATAAGGCCTATATCACTACTTGTATGCCTATTTTCTATATTTTTAATCAAATTACCTCATTCTTCCTCTTAACATGTCATTCTTACCTAGTTAGAGGCTTAAGGCTTGAAATCACATTAAAAGAGCATTTGAATGGTTTTGGACGCAATTTCATTCAAAATGGCCCGAATAAGGCCTATATCACTACTTGTATGCCTATTTTCTATATTTTTAATCAAATTACCTCATTCTTCCTCTTAACATGTCATTATTACCTAGTTAGAGGCAGCTAAGGCTTGAAATCACATTAAAAGAGCATTTGAATGGTTTTTGGACGCAATTTCATTCAAAATGGCCCGAATAAGGCCTATATCACTACTTGTATGCCTATTTTCTATATTTTTAATCAAATTACCTCATTCTTCCTCTTAACATGTCATTCTTACCTAGTTAGAGGCAGCTAAGGCTTGAAATCACATTAAAAGAGCATTTGAATGGTTTTTGGACGCAATTTCATTCAAAATGGCCCGAATAAGGCCTATATCACTACTTGTATGCCTATTTTCTATATTTTTAATCAAATTACCTCATTCTTCCTCTTAACATGTCATTCTTACCTATTTAGAGGCAGCTAAGGCTTGAAATCACATTAAAAGAGCATTTGAATGGTTTTTGGACGCAATTTCATTCAAAATGGCCCGAATAAGGCCTATATCACTACTTGTATGCCTATTTTCTATATTTTAATCAAATTACCTCATTCTTCCTCTTAACATGTCATTCGTACCTAGTTAGAGGCAGCTAAGCTTGAAATCACATTAAAAGAGCATTTGAATGGTTTTTTGGACGCAATTTTCATTCAAAATGGCCCGAATAAGGCCTATATCACTACTTGTATGCCTATTTTCTATATTTTTAATCAAATTACCTCATTTCTTCCTCTTAACATGTCATTTTACCTAGTTAGAGGCAGCTAAGCTTGAAATCACATTAAAAAAGCATTTGAATGGTTTTTGGACGCAATTTCATTCAAAATGGCCCGAATAAGGCCTATATCACTACTTGTATGCCTATTTCTATATTTTTAATCAAATTACCTCATTCTTCCTCTTAACATGTCATTCTTACCTAGTTAGAGGCAGCTAAGGCTTGAAATCACATTAAAAGAGCATTTGAATGGTTTTTGGACGCAATTTCATTCAAAATGGCCCGAATAAGGCCTATATCACTACTTGTATGCCTATTTTCTATATTTTTAATCAAATTACCTCATTCTTCTTAACATGTCATTCTTACCTATTTAGAGGCATATAAGGCTTGAAATCACATTAAAAGACCATTTGAATGGTTTTTGGACGCAATTTCATTCAAAATGGCCCGAATAAGGCCTATATCACTACTTGTATGCCTATTTTCTATATTTTTAATCAAATTACCTCATTCTTCCTCTTAACATGTCATTCTTACCTATTAGAGGCAGCTAAGGCTTGAAATCACATTAAAAGAGCATTTGAATGGTTTTTGGACGCAATTTCATTCAAAATGGCCCGAATAAGGCCTATATCACTACTTGTATGCCTATTTTCTATATTTTTAATCAAATTACCTCATTCTTCCTCTTAACATGTCATTCTTACCTAGTTAGAGGCAAAGGCTTGAAATCACATTAAAAGAGCATTTGAATGGTTTTTGGACGCAATTTCATTCAAAATGGCCCGAATAAGGCCTATATCACTACTTGTATGCCTATTTTCTATATTTTTAATCAAATTACCTCATTCTCCTCTTAACATGTCATTCTTACCTATTTAGAGGCATATAAGGCTTGAAATCACATTAAAAGACATTTGAATGGTTTTTGGACGCAATTTCATTCAAAATGGCCCGAATAAGGCCTATATCACTACTTGTATGCCTATTTTCTATATTTTTAATCAAATTACCTCATTCTTTCCTCTTAACATGTCATTCTTACCTAGTTAGAGGCACTAAGGCTTGAAAATCACATTAAAAGAGCATTTGAATGGTTTTTGGACGCAATTTCATTCAAAATGGCCCGAATAAGGCCTATATCACTACTTGTATGCCTATTTTCTATATTTTTAATCAAATTACCTCATTCTTCCTCTTAACATGTCATTCTTACCTAGTTAGAGGCAGCTAAGGCTTGAAATCACATTAAAAGAGCATTTGAATGGTTTTTGGACGCAATTTCATTCAAAATGGCCCGAATAAGGCCTATATCACTACTTGTATGCCTATTTTCTATATTTTTAATCAAATTACCTCATTCTTCCTCTTAACATGTCATTCTTACCTATTTAGAGGCAGCTAAGGCTTGAAATCACATTAAAAGAGCATTTGAATGGTTTTTGGACGCAATTTCATTCAAAATGGCCCGAATAAGGCCTATATCACTACTTGTATGCCTATTTTCTATATTTTTAATCAAATTACCTCATTCTTCCTCTTAACATGTCATTCTTACCTAGTTAGAGGCAGCTAAGGCTTGAAATCACATTA
This sequence comes from Chenopodium quinoa, assembly GCF_001683475.1. NCBI lineage: Eukaryota > Viridiplantae > Streptophyta > Magnoliopsida > Caryophyllales > Amaranthaceae > Chenopodium > Chenopodium quinoa. The sequence continues at coordinate 18,975 of NW_018744808.1, read as the reverse complement.
AAAGAGCATTTGAATGGTTTTTGGACGCAATTTCATTCAAAATGGCCCGAATAAGGCCTATATCACTACTTGTATGCCTATTTTCTATATTTTTAATCAAATTACCTCATTCTTCCTCTTAACATGTCATTCTTACCTAGTTAGAGGCAGCTAAGGCTTGAAAATCACATTAAAAGACATTTGAATGGTTTTTGGACGCAATTTCATTCAAAATGGCCCGAATAAGGCCTATATCACTACTTGTATGCCTATTTTCTATATTTTTAATCAAATTACCTCATTTTCCTCTTAACATGTCATTCTTACCTAGTTAGAGGCAGCTTGAAATCACATTAAAAGACCATTTGAATGGTTTTTGGACGCAATTTCATTCAAAATGGCCCGAATAAGGCCTATATCACTACTTGTATGCCTATTTTCTATATTTTTAATCAAATTACCTCATTCTTCCTCTTAACATGTCATTCTTACCTAGTTAGAGGCATAAGGCTTGAAATCACATTAAAAGAGCATTTGAATGGTTTTTGGACGCAATTTCATTCAAAATGGCCCGAATAAGGCCTATATCACTACTTGTATGCCTATTTTCTATATTTTTAATCAAATTACCTCATTCTTCCTCTTAACATGTCATTCTTACCTAGTTAGAGGCAGCTAAGGCTTGAAATCACATTAAAAGAGCATTTGAATGGTTTTTGGACGCAATTTCATTCAAAATGGCCCGAATAAGGCCTATATCACTACTTGTATGCCTATTTTCTATATTTTTAATCAAATTACCTCATTCTTCCTCTTAACATGTCATTCTTACCTATTAGAGGCAATAAGGCTTGAAATCACATTAAAAGAGCATTTGAATGGTTTTTGGACGCAATTTCATTCAAAATGGCCCGAATAAGGCCTATATCACTACTTGTATGCCTATTTTCTATATTTTTAATCAAATTACCTCATTCTTCCTCTTAACATGTCATTCTTACCTAGTTAGAGGCAGCTAAGGCTTGAAATCACATTAAAAGAGCATTTGAATGGTTTTTGGACGCAATTTCATTCAAAATGGCCCGAATAAGGCCTATATCACTACTTGTATGCCTATTTTCTATATTTTTAATCAAATTACCTCATTCTTCCTCTTAACATGTCATTCTTACCTAGTTAGAGGCAGCTAAGGCTTGAAATCACATTAAAAGAGCATTTGAATGGTTTTTGGACGCAATTTCATTCAAAATGGCCCGAATAAGGCCTATATCACTACTTGTATGCCTATTTTCTATATTTTTAATCAAATTACCTCATTCTTCCTCTTAACATGTCATTCTTACCTAGTTAGAGGCAGTAAGGCTTGAAATCACATTAAAAGAGCATTTGAATGGTTTTTGGACGCAATTTCATTCAAAATGGCCGAATAAGGCCTATATCACTACTTGTATGCCTATTTTCTATATTTTTAATCAAATTACCTCATTCTTCCTCTTAACATGTCATTCTTACCTATTTAGAGGCAATAAGGCTTGAAATCACATTAAAAGACCATTTGAATGGTTTTTGGACGCAATTTCATTCAAAATGGCCCGAATAAGGCCTATATCACTACTTGTATGCCTATTTTCTATATTTTTAATCAAATTACCTCATTCTTCCTTTAACATGTCATTCTTACCTATTTAGAGGCATATAAGGCTTGAAATCACATTAAAAGACCATTTGAATGGTTTTTGGACGCAATTTCATTCAAAATGGCCCGAATAAGGCCTATATCACTACTTGTATGCCTATTTTCTATATTTTTAATCAAATTACCTCATTCTTCCTCTTAACATGTCATTCTTACCTATTTAGAGGCATATAAGGCTTGAAATCACATTAAAAGAGCATTTGAATGGTTTTTGGACGCAATTTCATTCAAAATGGCCCGAATAAGGCCTATATCACTACTTGTATGCCTATTTTCTATATTTTTAATCAAATTACCTCATTCTTCCTCTTAACATGTCATTCTTACCTAGTTAGAGGCACTAAGGCTTGAAATCACATTAAAAGAGCATTTGAATGGTTTTTGGACGCAATTTCATTCAAAATGGCCCGAATAAGGCCTATATCACTACTTGTATGCCTATTTTCTATATTTTTAATCAAATTACCTCATTCTTCCTCTTAACATGTCATTCTTACCTATTTAGAGGCATTAAGGCTTGAAATCACATTAAAAGAGCATTTGAATGGTTTTTGGACGCAATTTCATTCAAAATGGCCCGAATAAGGCCTATATCACTACTTGTATGCCTATTTTCTATATTTTTAATCAAATTACCTCATTCTTCCTCTTAACATGTCATTCTTACCTAGTTAGAGGCAGCTAAGGCTTGAAATCACATTAAAAGAGCATTTGAATGGTTTTTGGACGCAATTTCATTCAAAATGGCCCGAATAAGGCCTATATCACTACTTGTATGCCTATTTTCTATATTTTTAATCAAATTACCTCATTCTTCCTCTTAACATGTCATTCTTACCTATTTAGAGGCATATAAGGCTTGAAATCACATTAAAAGAGCATTTGAATGGTTTTTGGACGCAATTTCATTCAAAATGGCCCGAATAAGGCCTATATCACTACTTGTATGCCTATTTTCTATATTTTTAATCAAATTACCTCATTCTTCCTCTTAACATGTCATTCTTACCTATTTAGAGGCATATAAGGCTTGAAATCACATTAAAAGACCATTTGAATGGTTTTTGGACGCAATTTCATTCAAAATGGCCCGAATAAGGCCTATATCACTACTTGTATGCCTATTTTCTATATTTTTAATCAAATTACCTCATTCTTCCTCTTAACATGTCATTCTTACCTATTTAGAGGCATATAAGGCTTGAAATCACATTAAAAGACATTTGAATGGTTTTTGGACGCAATTTCATTCAAAATGGCCCGAATAAGGCCTATATCACTACTTGTATGCCTATTTTCTATATTTTTAATCAAATTACCTCATTCTTCCTCTTAACATGTCATTCTTACCTAGTTAGAGGCACTAAGGCTTGAAATCACATTAAAAGAGCATTTGAATGGTTTTTGGACGCAATTTCATTCAAAATGGCCCGAATAAGGCCTATATCACTACTTGTATGCCTATTTTCTATATTTTTAATCAAATTACCTCATTCTTCCTTTAACATGTCATTCTTACCTATTTAGAGGCATTAAGGCTTGAAATCACATTAAAAGACCATTTGAATGGTTTTTGGACGCAATTTCATTCAAAATGGCCCGAATAAGGCCTATATCACTACTTGTATGCCTATTTTCTATATTTTTAATCAAATTACCTCATTCTTCCTCTTAACATGTCATTCTTACCTATTTAGAGGCATATAAGGCTTGAAATCACATTAAAAGAGCATTTGAATGGTTTTTGGACGCAATTTCATTCAAAATGGCCCGAATAAGGCCTATATCACTACTTGTATGCCTATTTTCTATATTTTTAATCAAATTACCTCATTCTTCCTCTTAACATGTCATTCTTACCTAGTTAGAGGCATCTAAGGCTTGAAATCACATTAAAAGAGCATTTGAATGGTTTTTGGACGCAATTTCATTCAAAATGGCCCGAATAAGGCCTATATCACTACTTGTATGCCTATTTTCTATATTTTTAATCAAATTACCTCATTCTTCCTCTTAACATGTCATTCTTACCTATTTAGAGGCATTAAGGCTTGAAATCACATTAAAAGAATTTGAATGGTTTTTGGACGCAATTTCATTCAAAATGGCCCGAATAAGGCCTATATCACTACTTGTATGCCTATTTTCTATATTTTTAATCAAATTACCTCATTCTTCCTCTTAACATGTCATTCTTACCTATTTAGAGGCATATAAGGCTTGAAATCACATTAAAAGACATTTGAATGGTTTTTGGACGCAATTTCATTCAAAATGGCCCGAATAAGGCCTATATCACTACTTGTATGCCTATTTTCTATATTTTTAATCAAATTACCTCATTCTTCCTCTTAACATGTCATTCTTACCTATTTAGAGGCATATAAGGCTTGAAATCACATTAAAAGACCATTTGAATGGTTTTTGGACGCAATTTCATTCAAAATGGCCCGAATAAGGCCTATATCACTACTTGTATGCCTATTTTCTATATTTTTAATCAAATTACCTCATTCTTCCTCTTAACATGTCATTCTTACCTATTTAGAGGCATATAAGGCTTGAAATCACATTAAAAGACCATTTGAATGGTTTTTGGACGCAATTTCATTCAAAATGGCCCGAATAAGGCCTATATCACTACTTGTATGCCTATTTTCTATATTTTTAATCAAATTACCTCATTCTTCCTCTTAACATGTCATTCTTACCTAGTTAGAGGCACTAAGGCTTGAAATCACATTAAAAGAGCATTTGAATGGTTTTTGGACGCAATTTCATTCAAAATGGCCCGAATAAGGCCTATATCACTACTTGTATGCCTATTTTCTATATTTTTAATCAAATTACCTCATTCTTCCTCTTAACATGTCATTATTACCTAGTTAGAGGCAGCTAAGGCTTGAAATCACATTAAAAGAGCATTTGAATGGTTTTTGGACGCAATTTCATTCAAAATGGCCCGAATAAGGCCTATATCACTACTTGTATGCCTATTTTCTATATTTTTAATCAAATTACCTCATTCTTCCTCTTAACATGTCATTCTTACCTATTTAGAGGCATATAAGGCTTGAAATCACATTAAAAGAGCATTTGAATGGTTTTTGGACGCAATTTCATTCAAAATGGCCCGAATAAGGCCTATATCACTACTTGTATGCCTATTTTCTATATTTTTAATCAAATTACCTCATTCTTCCTCTTAACATGTCATTACCTAGTTAGAGGCATAAGGCTTGAAATCACATTAAAAGAGCATTTGAATGTTTTTGGACGCAATTTCATTCAAAATGGCCCGAATAAGGCCTATATCACTACTTGTATGCCTATTTTCTATATTTTTAATCAAATTACCTCATTCTTCCTTTAACATGTCATTCTTACCTATTTAGAGGCATTAAGGCTTGAAATCACATTAAAAGCATTTGAATGGTTTTTGGACGCAATTTCATTCAAAATGGCCCGAATAAGGCCTATATCACTACTTGTATGCCTATTTTCTATATTTTTAATCAAATTACCTCATTCTTCCTCTTAACATGTCATTCTTACCTATTTAGAGGCATATAAGGCTTGAAATCACATTAAAAGACCATTTGAATGGTTTTTGGACGCAATTTCATTCAAAATGGCCCGAATAAGGCCTATATCACTACTTGTATGCCTATTTTCTATATTTTTAATCAAATTACCTCATTCTTCCTCTTAACATGTCATTCTTACCTATTAGAGGCATAAGGCTTGAAATCACATTAAAAGAGCATTTGAATGGTTTTTGGACGCAATTTCATTCAAAATGGCCCGAATAAGGCCTATATCACTACTTGTATGCCTATTTTCTATATTTTTAATCAAATTACCTCATTCTTCCTCTTAACATGTCATTCTTACCTATTTAGAGGCATATAAGCTTGAAATCACATTAAAAGACCATTTGAATGGTTTTTGGACGCAATTTCATTCAAAATGGCCCGAATAAGGCCTATATCACTACTTGTATGCCTATTTTCTATATTTTTAATCAAATTACCTCATTCTTCCTCTTAACATGTCATTCTTACCTAGTTAGAGGCACTAAGGCTTGAAATCACATTAAAAGAGCATTTGAATGGTTTTTGGACGCAATTTCATTCAAAATGGCCCGAATAAGGCCTATATCACTACTTGTATGCCTATTTTCTATATTTTTAATCAAATTACCTCATTCTTCCTCTTAACATGTCATTCTTACCTATTAGAGGCATAAGGCTTGAAATCACATTAAAAGAGCATTTGAATGGTTTTTGGACGCAATTTCATTCAAAATGGCCCGAATAAGGCCTATATCACTACTTGTATGCCTATTTTCTATATTTTTAATCAAATTACCTCATTCTTCCTCTTAACATGTCATTCTTACCTATTTAGAGGCATATAAGGCTTGAAATCACATTAAAAGAGCATTTGAATGGTTTTTGGACGCAATTTCATTCAAAATGGCCCGAATAAGGCCTATATCACTACTTGTATGCCTATTTTCTATATTTTTAATCAAATTACCTCATTCTTCCTCTTAACATGTCATTCTACCTAGTTAGAGGCATAAGGCTTGAAATCACATTAAAAGAGCATTTGAATGGTTTTTGGACGCAATTTCATTCAAAATGGCCCGAATAAGGCCTATATCACTACTTGTATGCCTATTTTCTATATTTTTAATCAAATTACCTCATTCTTCCTCTTAACATGTCATTCTTACCTATTTAGAGGCATTAAGGCTTGAAATCACATTAAAAGAGCATTTGAATGGTTTTTGGACGCAATTTCATTCAAAATGGCCCGAATAAGGCCTATATCACTACTTGTATGCCTATTTTCTATATTTTTAATCAAATTACCTCATTCTTCCTCTTAACATGTCATTCTTACCTATTTAGAGGCATTAAGGCTTGAAATCACATTAAAAGAGCATTTGAATGGTTTTTGGACGCAATTTCATTCAAAATGGCCCGAATAAGGCCTATATCACTACTTGTATGCCTATTTTCTATATTTTTAATCAAATTACCTCATTCTTCCTCTTAACATGTCATTCTTACCTATTAGAGGCATAAGGCTTGAAATCACATTAAAAGAGCATTTGAATGGTTTTTGGACGCAATTTCATTCAAAATGGCCCGAATAAGGCCTATATCACTACTTGTATGCCTATTTTCTATATTTTTAATCAAATTACCTCATTCTTCCTCTTAACATGTCATTACCTAGTTAGAGGCATAAGGCTTGAAATCACATTAAAAGAGCATTTGAATGGTTTTTGGACGCAATTTCATTCAAAATGGCCCGAATAAGGCCTATATCACTACTTGTATGCCTATTTTCTATATTTTTAATCAAATTACCTCATTCTTCCTCTTAACATGTCATTCTTACCTAGTTAGAGGCACTAAGGCTTGAAATCACATTAAAAGAGCATTTGAATGGTTTTTGGACGCAATTTCATTCAAAATGGCCCGAATAAGGCCTATATCACTACTTGTATGCCTATTTTCTATATTTTTAATCAAATTACCTCATTCTTCCTCTTAACATGTCATTCTTACCTATTTAGAGGCAATAAGGCTTGAAATCACATTAAAAGAGCATTTGAATGGTTTTTGGACGCAATTTCATTCAAAATGGCCCGAATAAGGCCTATATCACTACTTGTATGCCTATTTTCTATATTTTTAATCAAATTACCTCATTCTTCCTCTTAACATGTCATTCTTACCTAGTTAGAGGCACTAAGGCTTGAAATCACATTAAAAGAGCATTTGAATGGTTTTTGGACGCAATTTCATTCAAAATGGCCCGAATAAGGCCTATATCACTACTTGTATGCCTATTTTCTATATTTTTAATCAAATTACCTCATTCTTCCTCTTAACATGTCATTCTTACCTATTTAGAGGCATATAAGGCTTGAAATCACATTAAAAGACCATTTGAATGGTTTTTGGACGCAATTTCATTCAAAATGGCCCGAATAAGGCCTATATCACTACTTGTATGCCTATTTTCTATATTTTTAATCAAATTACCTCATTCTTCCTCTTAACATGTCATTCTTACCTATTTAGAGGCATATAAGGCTTGAAATCACATTAAAAGAGCATTTGAATGGTTTTTGGACGCAATTTCATTCAAAATGGCCCGAATAAGGCCTATATCACTACTTGTATGCCTATTTTCTATATTTTTAATCAAATTACCTCATTCTTCCTCTTAACATGTCATTCTTACCTATTTAGAGGCATATAAGGCTTGAAATCACATTAAAAGAGCATTTGAATGGTTTTTGGACGCAATTTCATTCAAAATGGCCCGAATAAGGCCTATATCACTACTTGTATGCCTATTTTCTATATTTTTAATCAAATTACCTCATTCTTCCTCTTAACATGTCATTCTTACCTATTAGAGGCATATAAGGCTTGAAATCACATTAAAAGAGCATTTGAATGGTTTTTGGACGCAATTTCATTCAAAATGGCCCGAATAAGGCCTATATCACTACTTGTATGCCTATTTTCTATATTTTTAATCAAATTACCTCATTCTTCCTCTTAACATGTCATTCTTACCTAGTTAGAGGCATAAGGCTTGAAATCACATTAAAAGAGCATTTGAATGGTTTTTGGACGCAATTTCATTCAAAATGGCCCGAATAAGGCCTATATCACTACTTGTATGCCTATTTTCTATATTTTTAATCAAATTACCTCATTCTTCCTCTTAACATGTCATTCTTACCTAGTTAGAGGCAGCTAAGGCTTGAAATCACATTAAAAGAGCATTTGAATGGTTTTTGGACGCAATTTCATTCAAAATGGCCCGAATAAGGCCTATATCACTACTTGTATGCCTATTTTCTATATTTTTAATCAAATTACCTCATTCTTCCTCTTAACATGTCATTCTTACCTATTTAGAGGCATATAAGGCTTGAAATCACATTAAAAGAGCATTTGAATGGTTTTTGGACGCAATTTCATTCAAAATGGCCCGAATAAGGCCTATATCACTACTTGTATGCCTATTTTCTATATTTTTAATCAAATTACCTCATTCTTCCTCTTAACATGTCATTCTTACCTAGTTAGAGGCAGCTAAGGCTTGAAATCACATTAAAAGAGCATTTGAATGGTTTTTGGACGCAATTTCATTCAAAATGGCCCGAATAAGGCCTATATCACTACTTGTATGCCTATTTTCTATATTTTTAATCAAATTACCTCATTCTTCCTCTTAACATGTCATTCTTACCTAGTTAGAGGCAGCTAAGGCTTGAAATCACATTAAAAGAGCATTTGAATGGTTTTTGGACGCAATTTCATTCAAAATGGCCCGAATAAGGCCTATATCACTACTTGTATGCCTATTTTCTATATTTTAAATCAAATTACCTCATTCTTCCTCTTAACATGTCATTTTACCTATTAGAGGCAGCTAAGGCTTGAAATCACATTAAAAGACCATTTGAATGGTTTTTGGACGCAATTTCATTCAAAATGGCCCGAATAAGGCCTATATCACTACTTGTATGCCTATTTTCTATATTTTTAATCAAATTACCTCATTCTTCCTCTTAACATGTCATTCTTACCTATTTAGAGGCATAAGGCTTGAAATCACATTAAAAGACATTTGAATGGTTTTTGGACGCAATTTCATTCAAAATGGCCCGAATAAGGCCTATATCACTACTTGTATGCCTATTTTCTATATTTTTAATCAAATTACCTCATTCTTCCTCTTAACATGTCATTCTTACCTAGTTAGAGGCATAAGGCTTGAAATCACATTAAAAGAGCATTTGAATGGTTTTTGGACGCAATTTCATTCAAAATGGCCCGAATAAGGCCTATATCACTACTTGTATGCCTATTTTCTATATTTTTAATCAAATTACCTCATTCTTCCTCTTAACATGTCATTCTTACCTATTTAGAGGCATATAAGGCTTGAAATCACATTAAAAGAGCATTTGAATGGTTTTTGGACGCAATTTCATTCAAAATGGCCCGAATAAGGCCTATATCACTACTTGTATGCCTATTTTCTATATTTTTAATCAAATTACCTCATTCTTCCTCTTAACATGTCATTCTTACCTAGTTAGAGGCAGCTAAGGCTTGAAATCACATTAAAAGAGCATTTGAATGGTTTTTGGACGCAATTTCATTCAAAATGGCCCGAATAAGGCCTATATCACTACTTGTATGCCTATTTTCTATATTTTTAATCAAATTACCTCATTCTTCCTCTTACATGTCATTCTTACCTAGTTAGAGGCAGCTAAGGCTTGAAATCACATTAAAAGAGCATTTGAATGGTTTTTGGACGCAATTTCATTCAAAATGGCCCGAATAAGGCCTATATCACTACTTGTATGCCTATTTTCTATATTTTTAATCAAATTACCTCATTCTTCCTCTTAACATGTCATTCTTACCTATTTAGAGGCATAAGGCTTGAAATCACATTAAAAGACCATTTGAATGGTTTTTGGACGCAATTTCATTCAAAATGGCCCGAATAAGGCCTATATCACTACTTGTATGCCTATTTTCTATATTTTTAATCAAATTACCTCATTCTTCCTCTTAACATGTCATTCTTACCTATTTAGAGGCATATAAGGCTTGAAATCACATTAAAAGACCATTTGAATGGTTTTTGGACGCAATTTCATTCAAAATGGCCCGAATAAGGCCTATATCACTACTTGTATGCCTATTTTCTATATTTTTAATCAAATTACCTCATTCTTCCTCTTAACATGTCATTCTTACCTATTAGAGGCAGATAAGGCTTGAAATCACATTAAAAGAGCATTTGAATGGTTTTTGGACGCAATTTCATTCAAAATGGCCCGAATAAGGCCTATATCACTACTTGTATGCCTATTTTCTATATTTTTAATCAAATTACCTCATTCTTCCTCTTAACATGTCATTTTACCTATTAGAGGCATATAAGGCTTGAAATCACATTAAAAGAGCATTTGAATGGTTTTTGGACGCAATTTCATTCAAAATGGCCCGAATAAGGCCTATATCACTACTTGTATGCCTATTTTCTATATTTTTAATCAAATTACCTCATTCTTCCTCTTAACATGTCATTCTTACCTAGTTAGAGGCACTAAGGCTTGAAATCACATTAAAAGACCATTTGAATGGTTTTTGGACGCAATTTCATTCAAAATGGCCCGAATAAGGCCTATATCACTACTTGTATGCCTATTTTCTATATTTTTAATCAAATTACCTCATTCTTCCTCTTAACATGTCATTCTTACCTATTTAGAGGCATATAAGGCTTGAAATCACATTAAAAGAGCATTTGAATGGTTTTTGGACGCAATTTCATTCAAAATGGCCCGAATAAGGCCTATATCACTACTTGTATGCCTATTTTCTATATTTTTAATCAAATTACCTCATTCTTCCTCTTAACATGTCATTCTTACCTATTTAGAGGCATATAAGGCTTGAAATCACATTAAAAGACCATTTGAATGGTTTTTGGACGCAATTTCATTCAAAATGGCCCGAATAAGGCCTATATCACTACTTGTATGCCTATTTTCTATATTTTTAATCAAATTACCTCATTCTTCCTCTTAACATGTCATTCTACCTAGTTAGAGGCAGCTAAGGCTTGAAATCACATTAAAAGAGCATTTGAATGGTTTTTGGACGCAATTTCATTCAAAATGGCCCGAATAAGGCCTATATCACTACTTGTATGCCTATTTTCTATATTTTTAATCAAATTACCTCATTCTTCCTCTTAACATGTCATTCTTACCTATTTAGAGGCATAAGGCTTGAAATCACATTAAAAGAGCATTTGAATGGTTTTTGGACGCAATTTCATTCAAAATGGCCCGAATAAGGCCTATATCACTACTTGTATGCCTATTTTCTATATTTTTAATCAAATTACCTCATTCTTCCTCTTAACATGTCATTCTTACCTAGTTAGAGGCACTAAGGCTTGAAATCACATTAAAAGAGCATTTGAATGGTTTTTGGACGCAATTTCATTCAAAATGGCCCGAATAAGGCCTATATCACTACTTGTATGCCTATTTTCTATATTTTTAATCAAATTACCTCATTCTTCCTCTTAACATGTCATTCTTACCTATTTAGAGGCATAAGGCTTGAAATCACATTAAAAGAGCATTTGAATGGTTTTTGGACGCAATTTCATTCAAAATGGCCCGAATAAGGCCTATATCACTACTTGTATGCCTATTTTCTATATTTTTAATCAAATTACCTCATTCTTCCTCTTAACATGTCATTATTACCTAGTTAGAGGCCTAAGGCTTGAAATCACATTAAAAGAGCATTTGAATGGTTTTTGGACGCAATTTCATTCAAAATGGCCCGAATAAGGCCTATATCACTACTTGTATGCCTATTTTCTATATTTTTAATCAAATTACCTCATTCTTCCTCTTAACATGTCATTCTTACCTAGTTAGAGGCACTAAGGCTTGAAATCACATTAAAAGAGCATTTGAATGGTTTTTGGACGCAATTTCATTCAAAATGGCCGAATAAGGCCTATATCACTACTTGTATGCCTATTTTCTATATTTTTAATCAAATTACCTCATTCTTCCTCTTAACATGTCATTCTTACCTATTTAGAGGCATAAGGCTTGAAATCACATTAAAAGACCATTTGAATGGTTTTTGGACGCAATTTCATTCAAAATGGCCCGAATAAGGCCTATATCACTACTTGTATGCCTATTTTCTATATTTTTAATCAAATTACCTCATTCTTCCTCTTAACATGTCATTCTTACCTAGTTAGAGGCACTAAGGCTTGAAATCACATTAAAAGACATTTGAATGGTTTTTGGACGCAATTTCATTCAAAATGGCCCGAATAAGGCCTATATCACTACTTGTATGCCTATTTTCTATATTTTTAATCAAATTACCTCATTCTTCCTCTTAACATGTCATTATTACCTATTTAGAGGCATATAAGGCTTGAAATCACATTAAAAGAGCATTTGAATGGTTTTTGGACGCAATTTCATTCAAAATGGCCCGAATAAGGCCTATATCACTACTTGTATGCCTATTTTCTATATTTTTAATCAAATTACCTCATTCTTCCTCTTAACATGTCATTCTTACCTATTTAGAGGCAATAAGGCTTGAAATCACATTAAAAGAGCATTTGAATGGTTTTTGGACGCAATTTCATTCAAAATGGCCCGAATAAGGCCTATATCACTACTTGTATGCCTATTTTCTATATTTTTAATCAAATTACCTCATTCTTCCTCTTAACATGTCATTCTTACCTAGTTAGAGGCAGCTAAGGCTTGAAATCACATTAAAAGAGCATTTGAATGGTTTTTGGACGCAATTTCATTCAAAATGGCCCGAATAAGGCCTATATCACTACTTGTATGCCTATTTTCTATATTTTTAATCAAATTACCTCATTCTTCCTCTTAACATGTCATTCTTACCTATTTAGAGGCATATAAGGCTTGAAATACATTAAAAGACCATTTGAATGGTTTTTGGACGCAATTTCATTCAAAATGGCCCGAATAAGGCCTATATCACTACTTGTATGCCTATTTTCTATATTTTTAATCAAATTACCTCATTCTTCCTCTTAACATGTCATTCTTACCTATTTAGAGGCATATAAGGCTTGAAATCACATTAAAAGAGCATTTGAATGGTTTTTGGACGCAATTTCATTCAAAATGGCCCGAATAAGGCCTATATCACTACTTGTATGCCTATTTTCTATATTTTTAATCAAATTACCTCATTCTTCCTCTTAACATGTCATTCTACCTAGTTAGAGGCAGCTAAGGCTTGAAATCACATTAAAAGAGCATTTGAATGGTTTTTGGACGCAATTTCATTCAAAATGGCCCGAATAAGGCCTATATCACTACTTGTATGCCTATTTTCTATATTTTTAATCAAATTACCTCATTCTTCCTCTTAACATGTCATTCTTACCTATTTAGAGGCATATAAGGCTTGAAATCACATTAAAAGAGCATTTGAATGGTTTTTGGACGCAATTTCATTCAAAATGGCCCGAATAAGGCCTATATCACTACTTGTATGCCTATTTTCTATATTTTTAATCAAATTACCTCATTCTTCCTCTTAACATGTCATTCTTACCTATTTAGAGGCATATAAGGCTTGAAATCACATTAAAAGACATTTGAATGGTTTTTGGACGCAATTTCATTCAAAATGGCCCGAATAAGGCCTATATCACTACTTGTATGCCTATTTTCTATATTTTTAATCAAATTACCTCATTCTTCCTCTTAACATGTCATTCTACCTAGTTAGAGGCATAAGGCTTGAAATCACATTAAAAGAGCATTTGAATGGTTTTTGGACGCAATTTCATTCAAAATGGCCCGAATAAGGCCTATATCACTACTTGTATGCCTATTTTCTATTTTTTAATCAAATTACCTCATTCTTCCTCTTAACATGTCATTCTTACCTAGTTAGAGGCAGCTAAGGCTTTAAATCACATTAAAAGAGCATTTGAATGGTTTTTGGACGCAATTTCATTCAAAATGGCCCGAATAAGGCCTATATCACTACTTGTATGCCTATTTTCTATATTTTTAATCAAATTACCTCATTCTTCCTCTTAACATGTCATTCTTACCTATTTAGAGGCATATAAGGCTTGAAATCACATTAAAAGACCATTTGAATGGTTTTTGGACGCAATTTCATTCAAAATGGCCCGAATAAGGCCTATATCACTACTTGTATGCCTATTTTCTATATTTTTAATCAAATTACCTCATTCTTCCTCTTAACATGTCATTCTTACCTAGTTAGAGGCAGCTAAGGCTTGAAATCACATTAAAAGAGCATTTGAATGGTTTTTGGACGCAATTTCATTCAAAATGGCCCGAATAAGGCCTATATCACTACTTGTATGCCTATTTTCTATATTTTTAATCAAATTACCTCATTCTTCCTCTTAACATGTCATTCTTACCTAGTAGAGGCAGCTAAGGCTTGAAATCACATTAAAAGAGCATTTGAATGGTTTTTGGACGCAATTTCATTCAAAATGGCCCGAATAAGGCCTATATCACTACTTGTATGCCTATTTTCTATATTTTTAATCAAATTACCTCATTCTTCCTCTTAACATGTCATTCTTACCTATTTAGAGGCATTAAGGCTTGAAATCACATTAAAAGACCATTTGAATGGTTTTTGGACGCAATTTCATTCAAAATGGCCCGAATAAGGCCTATATCACTACTTGTATGCCTATTTTCTATATTTTTAATCAAATTACCTCATTCTTCCTCTTAACATGTCATTCTTACCTATTTAGAGGCCTTGAAATCACATTAAAAGACCATTTGAATGGTTTTTGGACGCAATTTCATTCAAAATGGCCCGAATAAGGCCTATATCACTACTTGTATGCCTATTTTCTATATTTTTAATCAAATTACCTCATTCTTCCTCTTAACATGTCATTCTTACCTAGTTAGAGGCAGCTAAGGCTTGAAATCACATTAAAAGAGCATTTGAATGGTTTTTGGACGCAATTTCATTCAAAATGGCCCGAATAAGGCCTATATCACTACTTGTATGCCTATTTTCTATATTTTTAATCAAATTACCTCATTCTTCCTCTTAACATGTCATTCTTACCTATTTAGAGGCATTAAGGCTTGAAATCACATTAAAAGAGCATTTGAATGGTTTTTGGACGCAATTTCATTCAAAATGGCCCGAATAAGGCCTATATCACTACTTGTATGCCTATTTTCTATATTTTTAATCAAATTACCTCATTCTTCCTCTTAACATGTCATTCTTACCTATTTAGAGGCATATAAGGCTTGAAATCACATTAAAAGAGCATTTGAATGGTTTTTGGACGCAATTTCATTCAAAATGGCCCGAATAAGGCCTATATCACTACTTGTATGCCTATTTTCTATATTTTTAATCAAATTACCTCATTCTTCCTCTTAACATGTCATTTACCTAGTTAGAGGCAGCTAAGGCTTAAATCACATTAAAAGAGCATTTGAATGGTTTTTGGACGCAATTTCATTCAAAATGGCCCGAATAAGGCCTATATCACTACTTGTATGCCTATTTTCTATATTTTTAATCAAATTACCTCATTCTTCCTCTTAACATGTCATTCTTACCTAGTTAGAGGCAGCTAAGGCTTGAAATCACATTAAAAGAGCATTTGAATGGTTTTTGGACGCAATTTCATTCAAAATGGCCCGAATAAGGCCTATATCACTACTTGTATGCCTATTTTCTATATTTTTAATCAAATTACCTCATTCTTCCTCTTAACATGTCATTCTTACCTATTTAGAGGCATATAAGGCTTGAAATCACATTAAAAGACCATTTGAATGGTTTTTGGACGCAATTTCATTCAAAATGGCCCGAATAAGGCCTATATCACTACTTGTATGCCTATTTTCTATATTTTTAATCAAATTACCTCATTCTTCCTCTTAACATGTCATTCTTACCTATTTAGAGGCATATAAGGCTTGAAATCACATTAAAAGACCATTTGAATGGTTTTTGGACGCAATTTCATTCAAAATGGCCCGAATAAGGCCTATATCACTACTTGTATGCCTATTTTCTATATTTTTAATCAAATTACCTCATTCTTCCTCTTAACATGTCATTCTTACCTATTAGAGGCATACTTGAAATCACATTAAAAGACCATTTGAATGGTTTTTGGACGCAATTTCATTCAAAATGGCCCGAATAAGGCCTATATCACTACTTGTATGCCTATTTTCTATATTTTTAATCAAATTACCTCATTCTTCCTCTTAACATGTCATTCTTACCTAGTTAGAGGCAGCTAAGGCTTGAAATCACATTAAAAGAGCATTTGAATGGTTTTTGGACGCAATTTCATTCAAAATGGCCCGAATAAGGCCTATATCACTACTTGTATGCCTATTTTCTATATTTTTAATCAAATTACCTCATTCTTCCTCTTAACATGTCATTCTTACCTATTTAGAGGCATATAAGGCTTGAAATCACATTAAAAGACCATTTGAATGGTTTTTGGACGCAATTTCATTCAAAATGGCCCGAATAAGGCCTATATCACTACTTGTATGCCTATTTTCTATATTTTTAATCAAATTACCTCATTCTTCCTCTTAACATGTCATTCTTACCTATTAGAGGCATATAAGGCTTGAAATCACATTAAAAGAGCATTTGAATGGTTTTTGGACGCAATTTCATTCAAAATGGCCCGAATAAGGCCTATATCACTACTTGTATGCCTATTTTCTATATTTTTAATCAAATTACCTCATTCTTCCTCTTAACATGTCATTCTACCTAGTTAGAGGCAGCTAAGGCTTGAAATCACATTAAAAACATTTGAATGGTTTTTGGACGCAATTTCATTCAAAATGGCCCGAATAAGGCCTATATCACTACTTGTATGCCTATTTTCTATATTTTTAATCAAATTACCTCATTCTTCCTCTTAACATGTCATTATTACCTAGTTAGAGGCAGCTAAGGCTTGAAATCACATTAAAAGAGCATTTGAATGGTTTTTGGACGCAATTTCATTCAAAATGGCCCGAATAAGGCCTATATCACTACTTGTATGCCTATTTTCTATATTTTTAATCAAATTACCTCATTCTTCCTCTTAACATGTCATTCTTACCTAGTTAGAGGCAGCTAAGGCTTAAAATCACATTAAAAGACCATTTGAATGGTTTTTGGACGCAATTTCATTCAAAATGGCCCGAATAAGGCCTATATCACTACTTGTATGCCTATTTTCTATATTTTTAATCAAATTACCTCATTCTTCCTCTTAACATGTCATTCTTACCTATTTAGAGGCACCTAAGGCTTGAAATCACATTAAAAGAGCATTTGAATGGTTTTTGGACGCAATTTCATTCAAAATGGCCCGAATAAGGCCTATATCACTACTGTATGCCTATTTTCTATATTTTTAATCAAATTACCTCATTCTTCCTCTTAACATGTCATTCTTACCTAGTTAGAGGCTAAGGCTTGAAATCACATTAAAACATTTGAATGGTTTTTGGACGCAATTTCATTCAAAATGGCCCGAATAAGGCCTATATCACTACTTGTATGCCTATTTTCTATATTTTTAATCAAATTACCTCATTCTTCCTCTTAACATGTCATTCTTACCTATTAGAGGCATTAAGGCTTGAAATCACATTAAAAGACGGTTTTTGGACGCAATTTCATTCAAAATGGCCCGAATAAGGCCTATATCACTACTTGTATGCCTATTTTCTATATTTTTAATCAAATTACCTCATTCTTCTCTTAACATGTCATTCTTACCTATTTAGAGGCATATAAGGCTTGAAATCACATTAAAAGAGCATTTGAATGGTTTTTGGACGCAATTTCATTCAAAATGGCCCGAATAAGGCCTATATCACTACTTGTATGCCTATTTTCTATATTTTTAATCAAATTACCTCATTCTTCCTCTTAACATGTCATTCTTACCTAGTTAGAGGCATAAGGCTTGAAATCACATTAAAGAGCATTTGAATGGTTTTGGACGCAATTTCATTCAAAATGGCCCGAATAAGGCCTATATCACTACTTGTATGCCTATTTTCTATATTTTTAATCAAATTACCTCATTCTTCCTCTTAACATGTCATTTACCTAGTTAGAGGCAGCTAAGGCTTGAAATCACATTAAAAGAGCATTTGAATGGTTTTTGGACGCAATTTCATTCAAAATGGCCCGAATAAGGCCTATATCACTACTTGTATGCCTATTTTCTATATTTTTAATCAAATTACCTCATTCTTCCTCTTAACATGTCATTCTTACCTATTTAGAGGCATTAAGGCTTGAAATCACATTAAAAGCATTTGAATGGTTTTTGGACGCAATTTCATTCAAAATGGCCCGAATAAGGCCTATATCACTACTTGTATGCCTATTTTCTATTTTTAATCAAATTACCTCATTCTTCCTCTTAACATGTCATTCTACCTAGTTAGAGGCAGCTAAGGCTTGAAATCACATTAAAAGAGCATTTGAATGGTTTTGGACGCAATTTCATTCAAAATGGCCCGAATAAGGCCTATATCACTACTTGTATGCCTATTTTCTATATTTTTAATCAAATTACCTCATTCTTCCTCTTAACATGTCATTCTTACCTAGTTAGAGGCA